>NW_021301601.1:0-1800 GCF_002162155.2 Triticum dicoccoides
CTTTCCGCCTCTAGTGATACGTGGATAGGTGGGGCCCGCCGTCTACGAGCCACACTGACGGTCCGTCGTGGGAGCTTGGCCCTATCTGACGTAGGCGATGTCATGGGCCACGTGACTATAGTACTGCGCCAGGCGTGGGGTGTCCACTTGGTACATCCGTACTGTGGCCACATTCTGCCCAGGATTTGGGGGTGGCAGGCCGCACTGTGGCCACGCCCCTGTCTTGTCGTAACAGGTGGGCACAAACTTTGAGGGGGCAAGGGGATGCCTAGTAGGAGTCGGCCCGGGCCCTTGCCGCCTTCTGGAGTGCGACGCCTTCTCGGAATTTGCTTCCTTCTTGGGGTCCGCCTCCTTCTAGGAGGCGGCCCTTTGGCACCTGTCGGCCCCACGGGCCGGCCTTGCGACCAGTCGGGTTGAGGGGCTTGGTCAGCCCCGATATCTTAAAATCTGTTGGAGTGTGGATGAGGTTACCCAGGGTCTATCCCCCCGTCAGATAGCTTTTGGAAATGAGCCCAGGGGTGGAATGAGAAAACTCTTGCCTCTACTGGTAAGCAAATATTGATCAAGTCGGTAGCCCAGGTGGTGCCGACTTTCTCCATGTCTTGTTTTAAACTTCCACAAGGTTTGTGCTAACATATAACTTCATTAATTCGAAACTTCTGGTGGGGAAGCAAGAAGGGTGGAAGGGAAACAACATGGCTCTCATGGGAAACTATGTGTATGCCCAAATACATGGGACGTTTGGGATTTTAGGGACATTGAGATCTTCAACCTCCATATGCTAGAAAAACAGGCTTGGAGGATCCTGCAAGAACCCATGTCGTTGAGGGCACATGTGCTCAAAGCCTGGTACTTTCCTGAAGCTGACTTATTGGCTGCGGATCTTGGTAGCTCTCCATCGCAGGTATGGCGAGGTATTATTGAAGGCCAGGATGTCCACCATCAAGGGATGATACAACGCATAGGAGACGGTGAAACAACAAGGATCGGGGAGGATAATTGGATTCCAAGGGATGGCCTGCTGAGGCTGGTATGCACGCGGTCTGCAAGTCACCCAGATATGGTCTCGGAATTGGTGCTTCCAACGACCAGAGCTTGGAACATTCAAAACCCGCAAGAACACGTTATACTGATGGATGTTGAAGCAATTAAAGGCATTTTGGTGAGCCATGTTAGGCAACCTGATTTCTAGGCTTGGCACTTTGAAAAGAGTGGGATGTTCAGAGTTCGTTCTGCTTACAGAATGATGACGAAAAATAAAAGGAGGCATGAAGAATGGATAGAAAAGACACCACAAAACTCCAACAGGAGTGAAAAGCACTCAGGTTGGAAAAGTGTAGGATCTTGAAGTATGTCTAGAGGGGGGGTGATTAGACTACTTGACCAAATAAGAACTTAACCTTTTCCCAATTTTAGTCTTTAGCAGATTTTAGCAAACTTAGCACAATTCAAGCAATCTTAACACAATTCAAGCAAGCATGCAAAGAATATATGAGCAGCGGAAATTAAAGCATGCAACTTGCAATAATGTAAAGGGAAGGGTTTGGAGATTTCAAACGCAATTTGGAGACATGGTGATTTTTGAGCCGTGGTTACGATAGGTGGTGCTATCGTACATCCACGTTGATGGAGACTTCAACCCACGAAGGGTAACGGCTGCGCGAGTCCATGGAGGGCTCCACCCAAGAAGGGTCCACGAAGAAGCAACCTTTTCTATCCCACCATGGTTGTCGCCCACGAAGGACTTGCCTCACTAGCGGTAGATCTTCACGAAGTAGGCGATCTCCTTGCCCTTACAAA
>NW_021301602.1:0-1358 GCF_002162155.2 Triticum dicoccoides
GATCGAAATCTATGAATTCATATGTTACGGGGCGGTTGAGGGGAGGACTTACTCGGGAAAGTAAGGCACGAGGAAGTTATCCTTATCTCAGTTTGGCAGAATGACGCCTTCGAGGTAAGAACTCGCGACTTGCCGGTGCCCAGCACTGCCCAAGATCTTGGCATGCATGTAGAAGGGGTCGACTATCACGATGTCCGGGGTCTTGTCGCGAATGATCCGCATCTCCATACTCAGCGAAAATAGCCGAACAAAGGTGTAGTGCAGCGGATGAAGGTTCAACATAGCGTGGATGTCATCAAACCGCAGGACGATCGTACCCCCGATGGAGTTATCCACAAAGCCCTTGCCCTCTGGCACCTTGGCCGCGAAAACCGGGTATGCCACATCCTTCTCTCTAAGACGCCGCTTCTCCAAAGAAAGAACACTGTCATGCAGACTCCGCATAGCACCGGTTGCAGCATTGAGCATATTTGTCGGTAGCATCGCCCTACCCGCCACATGCACCCTCCTCGAGATATCCTCAGGTGAAGGTGGCCCGTCCTGAGCACGGATCGTACTCGGTGCCGGCTGGCTCGCACCCTTGTTAGTCTTTCTTTTGCGTGCCTTCTTCTTCTCCTGTAATGGGACCGAGTTCTGCTCACAGACCGCCTTCTTGAGTGTATTTGGGCTGATAATATTTCGCACCTCGCCTATCTGAGGCTCGGTGGAGTCGGCAGCTGGAGGCGTTTCCTGAGAGCTTAACGGCAGACGACGCCTGTTGCAACTTGGCTTCTCCGCGGTACCAGCTAGATCGCGCACGTCTTTTGTTGGGTTGGGTTCTTGAGAAGGAGCCCCCATGAAGTCGCCATCGTACCCATGTTCGGCAAAGTATTGATCGATGTTGCCAAATGTATCGTCGTCGTAGTCGTTTTGATCCTGTGCCATATGCATGTTTGGATCCAGTGGCATAGGGATGTCCGGCACCGTTGCGGCGGTCTTGCCATGGGGCCGACTTGGCTCCAGCACGACTGGTGGTGTTGTCTTTGGGGTGGTGTCCCCCGCCCCCAAACGAATCTGGCTCTTCAGCCAAAGCAGGGGCCAGCTCAGGCAGGCGCTGAGGGTCATCACATCATCATCGTCGGCCCCGACGGGTCGAATCGGAGGTAACAACTCGTGGCAGCCTGGCAGCACCCGAACCAGTTGAACCCTAAACAAGTTGTGTGGCATCTGGGTACCGTGGAACAAGGGGTTGTGTCACGACCGGTTTTCCGGGTAATAAATTTCCAGAAAAGACCGTCGTGCTCATCAGCCCCAGGATTACTGTTAGCTGATGAGGCTCCAGCTTGATACAGAAATCTCAAGCAAAATACAAAATATGT
>NW_021301603.1:0-1907 GCF_002162155.2 Triticum dicoccoides
CACTGAAGTGTCTGAATTATGTTCTGATGATTTAGGTCATTCAGATGGGAGTGTTGAAGTTGTTCAAATGGAAATAGAGTGTTCCTCTGAAGAGGATAGATCATTGGAATTAACTGTTGTTGTGAAACATGTGAAGAATCCTGGTCCAGCTAGCAGATGTCACAATGAGGTAGAGCATAAACAAATTCAAGATTGGTTTCCTGAAGCGGATGAGTTTTGTTTTGCTGGTGATTTAGGCATTGGTGATGAGGAAGAAGAATATGAAGTTGAACTACCATACCTCCTGAAGAAGCCAAGTGTTCACAGAGAGAGCATGGATGTGAATTTTACATGTGTGCCTCCAGGATAGCTCATGAAAGAACTTTTTGCATTAAGAAGTGTAACATGGAGCACACTTGTCCAGCATCAGCAGAAAATACAAAGTTTACTACTAAGTGGCTTTCCAAAGCAAGTGAGCCTTCTCTTAGAGCAAGCTTCATATGCACCCAGAGGACTTTGTCCATGAATTTTTTTAAAGCCACTATATATTGAAGCATACAAAGACATTGTGTACCCTATCCCTGGTCCTGAATTCTGGCCTGACACCCATACCAAGGATATTGAGCCCCCAGTGTTCAAAGAAAAACCAGGCAAGAAACAGACAGCTAGGAGGAAGGGCCAATTTGAGGTGCCTGCACCACAGGACACAAGGAAGATGGGAACAATTACATGCAGCAATTGTGGTCTACAAGGCCATAGATATAAATACTTTGGGAAACCTCTAAAAACAAGTCTTGAGATGAGAAAGAACTTACACTAGGTGATTTCAAAGTTTGCATTCTTTGTATCATTATTTTTTGGTGTGGTCTAATTACTAACTGTTTTAATTTGGGCATGTAGGAGAATAGACAAATTTTCATGGGTTCCTCAAGTGCTACACATCCACCTCCACGGAACTCACCCCCACTACCACCACATCAACACCAAACTTCAAACATCCCAGCCTCATCTGCTCCACCACTTCCTCCTAAAGCAAAGAAGAACAGAAAAATAGCAGTGGTAGCCAAGTCTTCACCTGCACCTCCAAGAGGTTCAACATCAACAGTTTCAAGAGGACCAGCCAAGTCTTCACCAGCACCTCCAAATGTAGCAAGGGGATTCAATGCACCTAGAAAATCCAATGGAGCAGCTGAGATATTCATAGGTAAGAGGAAGAGGAAACCTACTACCAAGTTTGAAGCCTATTTCACTACAAGTGAAACCCATTGAAACTGTGTTATGCTACTTGAATGTTGAATGTATGCTACAAAGTTTGTGTTCTGCTACTTGAATGGTTAAATTGTGCTAGTGAACTTGAATGTTGAATGTATGCTACTGAATTTGTGTTGTGCTACTTGGACGTTTGAATTTGTTTGTGCTACTTAGCATTTCTACAGTGAAGAAATGTTCATATGAATCAGTAGTTATAGTCAACATAACTTGTAAAATCTTAAAAAGCAAATAAAAATGATTTCAAAAACTAGAAAAAAAATAAAAAACAAAAATAGTTTGTCCTAGGGCTCGAACCCAGGACCAGTGGGTTGTAACCATACGTGCAATGCCAATGGGATAGTGGGTTACAAAAGCATAAACCCGAGTAAGGGGGTTGTTGCGTATGGGATAAAGGGGACTTGATATGTTAATGCTATGGTTGGGTTTTACCTTAATGATCTTTAGTAGTTGCGGATGCTTGCTAGAGTTCCAATCATAAGTGCATATGATCCAAGAAGAGAAAGTATGTTAGCTTATGCCTCTCCCTCATACGAAATTGCAATAGTGATTACCGGTCTTGTTAACAATCGCCTAGGATAATTCCGCACACCGACCCATCATTATTCCACACTCGCTATTTATAATATTTAGTAATATATTCTAACTTTATGACAATA
>NW_021301604.1:0-1089 GCF_002162155.2 Triticum dicoccoides
ATTTCATCAATCATGCAGTAACTGCTAATCCAATTCCAACAGACTCTTAGCATCGCTACGAGTGAGAAAACCTCACCGTAATCAACTCCTTGAACTTGTCGGAAAATATCTTAACGACAAGTCGAGCTTTCTTAATGGTAATTCTTACCATCATTGTCTGTCTTCCTTTTAAAATCCATCCGTACCCAATGGCCTTACGACCATCAAGTATTTCTTCCAAAGTCATGGATCCGTTCTCGGATTTTATGGCCTCGAGCCATTTATCAGAATCCGGGCCCACCATTGCTTCTCCATAGCTCGTAGGTTCATTGTTGTCCAGCAACATGACTTCCAAGACAGGATTACGTACCACTCTGATGTAGTACGTATCCTTGTCATCCCACGAGGTTTGGTAGTGACTTGATCCGAAGCTTCATGATCAACATCACAAGCTTCCACTTCAATTGGTGTAGGTGCCACAGGAACAACTTCCTGTGCCCTGCCACACACTAGTTGAAGAGACGGTTCAATAACCTCATCAAGTTTCCACCATCCTCTCACTCAATTCTTTCGAGAGAACTTTTCCTCGAGAAAGGACCCGATTCAAGAAACAATCCATATTGCTTTCGGATCTGAATTAGGAGGTATACCCAACTGTTTTAGGTTTCCTATGAAGATGCATTTTATCCGCTTTGGGTTCGAGCTTATCAACCTGAAACTTTTTCATATAAGCGTCGCAGCCCCAAACTTTTAAGAAACGACAACTTAGGTTTCTCTAAACCATAATTCATACGGTGTCATCTCAATGGAATTACGTGGTGCCCTATTTAAAGTGAATGTGGTTGTCTCTAATGCCTAACCCATGGACAATAGTGGTAATTCGATAAGAGACATCATGGTACGCACCATATCCAATAGGGTGCAACTATGATGTTCGGACACACCATCACACTATGGTGTTCCAGGCGGTATTAATTGCGAAACAATTTCCACAATGTCTTAATTGTGTGCCAAAACTCGTAACTCAGATATTCATCTCTATGATCATATCATAGACATTTTATCCTCTTGTCACAATGATCTTCTACTTCACTCTGAAATTACTTGAAC
>NW_021301605.1:0-2090 GCF_002162155.2 Triticum dicoccoides
TTGAAAACCTTGATAGGGTTTGCGAGCTGTTTTGCAGTTAGCAGCGCTGGCTTGAGTGGGGGGATTGGTATGTTTTGGTCTGCGGACTTGGATGCTGATCTCAAGAGTTATAGTACCGGCCATATTGATCTTGTGGTGCGGAAGAAAAATGATGTCACGAAGCAATGGCGAGTGACGGGTTTCTATGGAGCTCCCAAAGTTGAAGATCGTCATCATAGATGGAGGTTCATGAGGACATTGCATGCAATCCAACATGAAGCGTGGATGTGCATTGGAGACTTTAACGAGACCCTGTGCGGCTCGGAACACTTCTCAAGAAGCCCCAGGCTGGAGTGGCAAATGCGGGCATTTAGGGAAGTAATAGACGAGTGTGCACTTATTGATTTGGGCTGGTCGGGACATGAGTACACATGGGATAATATGCAGCCTGGGAGATCAAATGTGAAAGTCCGGCTAGACCGACTTTTGGTAACTCTGCTCTCATACATATGTTCTCGCACATCAAGGTGAGACATATTGTGACAACAGAGTCGGACCATTGTTTCGTATTTGCGGATCTACGTGAGCACCTGGCTTCGGCACCGCCCAGAGGGCCAAAACCTTCCAGATACGAGGACATGTGGCAAACGCATGTGGACTATGACAAGCTGGTTCTAGACTCTTGGCAAAGGGGTGCGGGCCGAGAAGGATTACAGGGTGTGGTTCAAGCCCTCACGTCGCTGCAAGGCAACCTAGCGCCATGGGGGGCAAAGGAATTTGGTAGCTTAACTCGCAAGATTCGGAAGTTGTGGGAACAGTTGTCCAGGCTGCGTGCCCAATCTCTGCGAAGGGGGCCATCAGATGAAGAGAAAGCAGTGGCGAAGAAACTGAAACTAGCCTTGCACCAAGAAGAAATTTGGCTCCGTCAACGATCTCGTGTTCCATGGCTGCGGGAGGGCGACCGAAACACTGGCTATTTCCACGCTCAGGCTGCCCAACGCAAGCGTATGAACAAAATTGAAAATCTGGTCCGTGCGGACGGCACGGTCTGTAGTGATTTGGATGAAGATCGAGCGGAAGTGCAGCAGTTCTATGAACAACTATGTACATCACAAGGTTTTCAGTCCATGGAGGAGTTGCTGGACGTGGTACCTACCCGGGTGACCCCTCATATGAATGTTGAACTTGGCAAGCCATTTACAGAAGAGGAGGTGCACCGAGCCCTCTTCTAGATGGCTCCGTCCAAGGCCCTGGGGGTCGATGGCTTCATGGAGGTTTCTTCCAGCGCCACTGGAGTTTGCTCAAAGATGACATTGTCCCAGCGGTGCTTGATTTTCTCAATGGGGGAGAATTACCTACGGGTATGAATGACACCTCTATTACTTTGATTCCCAAGGTACGATTCCCCCAGCGTATTTCTCAATATCGACCATCTCTCTGTGTCTGGTTTTGTACAAGATTGCTGCCAAGGCCATTGCCAATCATATGCGGGAGTGTATGGATGGTATCGTCGGTGTTGAACAGAGGGCGTTCGTCCCTGGTCGCCTTATTACTGACAATGTACTTATTGCACATGAGAGTGTGCATGCCATGAGAAGGAGGAAGAAGGGGGGGGGGATGCTACGTGTGCCATCAAGCTGGACATGATGAAAGCATACGATCGTGTCGAATGGCACAATTTTCAAGTGATCATGATGAAGCTTGGGTTCTGTGTGGAGTTCGTTCGCCTAGTCATGAAGTCCGTCACTTCGGTCAGATTTGCAATCCGTGTGAATGGTGAACTCCTTCCTTTCTTTACCCCCTCAAGGGGTCTTCGACAAGGCTGCCCAGCATCACCGTACCTCTTTATGCTCTATGCAGAAGGATTGACTTCGCTCTTGAATTATTTCGGTGGGGTGAGGGTAGACAAAGGAATTCGAGCCAGCTATAGATCTCCCTGGATTAATCATCTCCTCTTCGCGGATGACAGTCTTATTTTTATGCAAGCAAAGGTGGAGAGTGCTCAACGGCTCAATGAAATATTGGGAATCTATGAGAGGGGTTCAGGGGAGGCAGTGAATAAAGATAAGAGCTCAATTTACTTTAGCCCAAACACCTCTGCTGCAGACATG
>NW_021301606.1:0-1693 GCF_002162155.2 Triticum dicoccoides
TCCCAAGGTGCGCTTACGTGTCGGTCATCAACACTCGAAGTTTTGGCCGATTCTGGGCTCTTTCATGGACTATTACTCACTGTTTTGGGGTCCCGAAGTGATTTCCATGGTTGTCGGACCCCATGATGTGCTTATGTGTTGGTCGTCAAAACTCGCAGTCTGGGCCGATTCTAGCCTGTTTCGTGGACTATTACTCACTGTCTTGTGGTCCCGGAGTGATTTCCACGATTAACGAACTTAACCCCGGGGTGCGTTTATGTGCCGGTCAGCAACACTCACAGTTTTTGTCGATTCTGCCCCGTTTCATGGCCTATTACTCACTGTTTTGAGGTCTCGGAGTGATTTCCACGATTAAGGAACCCCAGGGTGCGTTTAAGTGTCGGTCATCAACACTCACTATTTTGGCCGATTCTGGTCTGTATTGTGTACTATTACTCACTGTTTTGGGGTCCCAGAGCGATTTCCACGATTGACGATCCCCGGGATGCGTTTACGTGTCCGTCGTCAACACTCAAAGTTTTGGCCAATTCTGACCCGTTTCGTGGACTATTACTCGTTGTTTTTATGTACCGAAGCAATTTCCATAGTTGTTGAACCCCGAGGTGCACTTACGTGTCGGTCATCAACAATCGCAGTTTTGGCCAATTCTGGCCTGTTTCATGGCCTATTACTCACTGTTTTGGGGTCCTAAAAAGATTTCCATGGTTGTCGAACCCCAAGATGTGCTTACGTGTTGGTCGTCAAGAATCGCAGTCTGGGCCGATTTTGGCCCGTTTCTTGGACTATTACTCAGTTTTGGGTTCCCGAATTGATTTCCACGGTTGACGAACCCCTGGGTGCGTTTACGTGTTGGTCATCAGCACTCACAATTTTGGCCGATTCTGGTCTGTTTCGTGCACTATTACTCACCGTTTTGGGGACCCAGAGCGATTTCCACGATTGACGATCCCCAGGTTGAGTTTACGTGTCCGTCGTCAACACTCAAAGTTTTGGCCAATTCTGACCCATTTAGTGGACTATTACTCACCGTTTTGGTGTCCCGAAGTGATTTCCATAGTTGTTGACTCCCAAGGTGCGCTTACGTGTCGGTCATCAACACTCGAAGTTTTGGCCGATTCTGGGCTCTTTCATGGACTATTACTCACTGTTTTGGGGTCCCGAAGTGATTTCCATGGTTGTCGGACCCCATGATGTGCTTATGTGTTGGTCGTCAAAACTCGCAGTCTGGGCCGATTCTAGCCTGTTTCGTGGACTATTACTCACTGTCTTGTGGTCCCGGAGTGATTTCCACGATTAACGAACTTAACCCCGGGGTGCGTTTATGTGCCGGTCAGCAACACTCACAGTTTTTGTCGATTCTGCCCCGTTTCATGGCCTATTACTCACTGTTTTGAGGTCTCGGAGTGATTTCCACGATTAAGGAACCCCAGGGTGCGTTTAAGTGTCGGTCATCAACACTCACTATTTTGGCCGATTCTGGTCTGTATTGTGTACTATTACTCACTGTTTTGGGGTCCCAGAGCGATTTCCACGATTGACGATCCCCGGGATGCGTTTACGTGTCCGTCGTCAACACTCAAAGTTTTGGCCAATTCTGACCCGTTTCGTGGACTATTACTCGTTGTTTTTATGTACCGAAGCAATTTCCATAGTTGTTGAACCCCGAGGTGCACTTACGTGTCGGTCATCAACA
>NW_021301607.1:0-944 GCF_002162155.2 Triticum dicoccoides
CCGCCTCCCTCCCCACCCCGCCCCGCCCGGCGCCGCCGTACACCGCCGCCGCACCTACCCCTGCCTCCTGCACCTGCTACCATGGCACCGCCGGGACTCCTCCCCACTGCTTCCACCTCGACAATGGTTTCCCCAACCCCGCCGGCTTCGCCACCAGCCACTCCTTCATCCACAATAATCATAGGAGACAGCTACACGGGCGAGCCTACGAGCAAGACCTCGACGACGCTGGCGGTGGAAGACCACGGATGTGAGGGCGCTTGGAAGGCCGCGGTGCCGCGATTAAGTCATGAGGACCGCGGCGGCAGCAGTCAAAATCTTCATGAAGTCTCTCCGCTTACCCTCCCTCGGTCTGATTTCTCTCCAATCTTTGAATCCCCTCAGTTTGAACTAATGCCATGTATTTTCTGAACAGTTAGTGAATCATTTGTCAGTTGAAAGATGGTTGATGCACCAAAAAAGATTGTATTGATTCAATCTGGAAAAGTCAAGATCACAATAGCTTTCAGAACAATTAGTGAATCATTTGTCAGTTGAAAGATGGTTGATGCACCAAAAAAGATTGTATTGATTCAATCTGGAAAAGTCAAGATCACAATAGCAATTACATATGCATTTGTTGGGCCAAAAGTAGCAGTTACATATGCATTTAGTTAATCTTTTGGCCTATCACCGTTTCATGCATTTTTTGTGGACTTTCATTTGACCTTGAGTGTTGACTTGCTTTTCTGTTGCTAACAATGTCCGGCTTGCCGAATGTACTTGCTTATCCTTGTACTGGAGTACCATTATTCACCATATACACACTTTCCAATTCTGTCTGTTTACTATCTAGGAGTCAGACCATGGCTGCACGGAGCAGGTCCACCCACTAGGGGCTGGCCGCCGTGTCCGCCATGAGGATTCCTGCACTAAGCCTTGCCGGCGTTCCCGGCCACCAAGGT
>NW_021301608.1:0-1292 GCF_002162155.2 Triticum dicoccoides
GCCGTCCTCCACTTCTTCGAGCTAGTCGAGCCCCGAGCGCTCGCGTGCCCCGAAGCCGCCGCACCAACCTCGCCCGAACCGCCATCGCCGGAGATCCCCTTCGCCGTCGCCGCCGCAGCAGCTCGTCCCCGACCACGCCGTCCTCTCCATCAAGACCGCAGTGAGCTGGGCTAACTTCCCCTTCCTCTCTTTCTCTCTCTCGTGCACCACAGCGAGCACACCAAGCTCACCCGCACGCGCCGTCGCGGACCTCGTCGCCGACGTGCTTCCGGCCACACTCCGGCCACAAGATGGTGTCCATCTTACTCACCGAGTCCCACAACACCTAGCTAGCCACTCCACGAGCCTCACCGACCCCTCTAGCGCCTAGTTCATCTTCGACCGAGCCCCGGTGGCCGCCAAAGTCGTCGCCGGCGCCAACTCCGGCCACCCCGACCCCAACAGACTCCGCCAAGAGCTGCGGTTTGTCCTCAGCTTCACTCCGGTGGTCTCCGCGGCCCATTTGGTGGCCGAAATGGCCAAAACCACTCCCGCCGCCGCGTCGGGCTCGCCGGCGGCTAAACGCCGGCGTCGCTGGCTTTGACTTTGACCACGGGTGGGCCCTGGTTGACTCCCCTGAGTCAATGACAGGTGGGGCCCAGCCCTGTTAATTAAACAGGATTAGTTTTAATTAAATTTTAATTAAAATAACCACCCTGACATGCGGGACCCACTGTCAGGTTTGACCCAGACCTGTTCCGTTGACCTGCTGACGTCACACTGACGTCAGGCTGGCGCAGTAATTGATTTTCTGGATTTAATTTAAATCAGGAATTTCCAGAATATTATTTAAACTTCAAAAATTCATAACTTTTATTCTGTAACTCCAAATTGGACAAATTATATATGAAAAATGATCAGAAAAATCCAATCTATCCATCTGTACTATTTTCATGCATGATCAAACAAGTTAAATTGATGTTTTAAGCAGAACAAGGAAAAGCACTTTAAAAGGCCATATTTGAATTTGAAATTTGAATCCTTGATTCAAATTTGCTCAAACCCTTCTGGTTTTAGTTGCATTAGCCCAACACACTCATATTGCCATGTTTCATGCATGCATCATATTGTTGCACATTGTTTGGTGATGGTTGTGTATCGGTGTCCTTTGCGACAGGTTCTGCCTCCGAGGAGTACCGTGATTACCCTAACGAAGAACCGTATCAGTGCATCGAACCATCAGGCAAGCAACCAACCATTTGATCATATCGATACAATCCCATGTTCTCGCTCCTGCTCTCTTTTACTGCATT
>NW_021301609.1:0-1362 GCF_002162155.2 Triticum dicoccoides
CAGAAGTGTCTCCTCAAGCAACTCGGCAGAAATGCCCATGTATATGTGGATGATGTGGTGGTGAAGACGGAGAAGCGTGGCACGCTGATGGAGGACCTCAAGGAGACTTTTGAGAATTTGTGCCGATTCCAGATCAAGCTCAACCCGGAGAAATGTGTCTTTGGAGTTCCAGCTGGCCAGCTTCTCGGCTTCCTAGTCTCAGAGCGCGGCATAGAGTGCAACCCCGTGAAGATCAAGGCAATTGAGATGATGAAAGTACCCACCCGACTGCTGGACATGCAGAAATTCACCGGCTGCCTAGCATCAGTCAGCCGTTTCATCAGTCGGCTGGGCAAGAAGGCTCTTCCCCTGTACCAACTCATGAAGAAGACCACTTTTTTTCGAGTGGAACGACAAGGCGGACGAAGGGTTTCTCCAACTCAAGAAGATGTTGGCAACCCCACCTATCCTGGCGGCTCCGACTGAGAAGGAGCCCATGCTCCTCTACATTGCAGCCACCAGTCGGGTTGTCAACGTAGTCATGGTAGTAGAGCACAAGGAGAAGGGCAGAGCATTGCCGGTCCAGAGACCAGTGTATTACTTGAGCGAAGTATTGTCCGCCTCCAAGCAAAACTAGCCCCATTACTAGAAGATGTGTTACGGCGTGCACTTTGCCCCCAAGAAGCTGAAGCCTTACTTTCAAGAGCAGCCAATAACCGTTGTCTGCACAGCTCCACTTGCTGAGATCATTGGGAGCAGAGACGCCTCCGGCCGAGTGGCCAAGTGGGCTATTGATCTGGCCCCTTACACCATCTACTACTAGCCTTGCACTGCCATCAAATCACAAGTGATGGCCGACTTCCTCGTCGATTGGGATGAGACCCAATATTTGCCGCCTGCACCAGATTCCACTCGTTGGCGGATGCATTTTGATGGTTCCAAAATGCTTACTGGTCTGGGAGCCGGCGTCGTCCTCACCTCTCCCAAGCGCAACAAGCTCAAATACGTGTTGCAAGTCCACTTCGCCACCTCTAACAACATAGCAGAATATGAGGCACTCATACACGGGCTCCGGCTTGCCAAGGAACTCGGCATTCGCCGGATCCTGTGTTATGGTGACTCCGACTTGGTGGTACAGCAGTTGTCAGGTGACTGGAACGCCAAGGATGCAAACATGGCAAGCTACCGCTTCCTCGTGCAACAACTCAGCGGATACTTTGATGGGTGCGAGTTCCTTCACGTGCCAAGAAATGTCAACGAGCAAGCGGATGCCTTGGCACAAATTGGCTCCACCCGACAAGCAATACCAGTCCGCGTCGCCCTACGCCGTCTTCTGAAGCCGTCTCTCTAGCCATCTCCTGATTCAGACTCCAACTTTGTGCC
>NW_021301610.1:0-3091 GCF_002162155.2 Triticum dicoccoides
AGGAACTCCCCGAGGACCAAAATGAGGCACGCTGCATAGTGCGGCGATCTAAAGCCTACAAAGTCCATGAAGGAGAGCTTTATAAGAAAAGCACCACCGGAGTCCTTCAAAGGTGTATCTCCAAAGAGGAAGGGCGGAACCTTCTGGCTGAAATTCATGCCGGACTCGGCGGGCAGCACGCCGCAGCCCGGGCCCTTGTAAGCAAGGCCTTCCGTACTAGATTTTATTGGCTGACGGCCCGGGCAGATGCTCAGGACTTAGTCCAACGATGCGTCGGCTGCCAATTATTCGCAAACCAAAGCCATATGCCACCCACCGCCCTCCAAACTATACCCATCACCTGGCCCTTCGCGGTCTGGGGTCTTGACATGGTTGGACCCCTTAAAGGGGGAACCCACAAGCAAAAATACTTATTGGTCATGGTTGACAAATTCACCAAATGGATAGAGGCCAAGCCTGTCAAGACGGCCGAATCCGGACCAGTGACAGACTTCATATCAGGGGTCGTACACCGTTACGGCGTCCCCCATGGCATCATCACTGATAACGGCACGAACTTTATGGCCGATGAGCTAAAACTCTGGTGCAAAAACATGGGCATCAAGCTCGACTACGCTTCAGTCTATCACCCACAAACTAACGGTCAAGTCGAACGGGCAAATGGTCTAATCATGAGCGGCATCAAACCCAGACTAGTGCGGTCCCTCAAGGAATCTAACACACACTGGGTAGAGGAGCTCGACTCCGTACTCTGGGGGCTGCGGACCACGCCGAATCGAACTACCGGATTCACACCATTTTTCATGGTATACGGCACAGAGGTAGTCCTGCCCTGCAACATAATTCATGACTCACCTCGCGTGCGCATGTACAAAGAAAGAGAAGCCGAACTCGATCGGCAGGACAATTTGGACGCATTGGAGGAGGAGCGAGACGTGGCAAAAGCCCGTTCCGCATTCTATCAACAGCAGGCTCGAAGATATCAAAGCAGAGAATTACGGGCCAAAACTTACAATGTTGGCGAATTAGTTCTACGCCTGCCGGACAAGAAAAAGGACAAACTCAAGCCCAAATGGGAAGGTCCCTTCATAATCGACCAAGTACTGACTGGTGGAGCGTACCGTCTGTGAAATGCATCGGACAACCGACTCGAGCCGAACCCATGGAACGCAGCACACCTACGAAGATTCTACGCCTAGCGCCGGACTCTGTGTTCGTCTCCTTCCTCTGTCTATTTGTAGGATGGCAGACACAGTCATGTAACCCGGCAGACACAGTCATGTAACCTGGAAGACACAGTCACGTAAGCCGGCAGACACAGTCATGTAAGCCGGCAGACACAGTCATGTAAGCCGGCAGATGTTAAGCCAGACAGTAAGCCAGATGGTAAGTCAGATCGTAAGCCATATCGTAAGTCAGATTCTATGCCAGATTGTAAGAAGCCCAAGACATTAAGAAGCCCATGGAGAGAAGCCTGTGATGAGAAGTCAGAATAGTTTAAGTTTTAGTCCGAGATGGACTCTACATGTAACCTTCCCCTTCAACTTATATAAGGAGGGGCAGGGCACCCCAAGAGGGACAAGCAAGAATAATATCTAGGGCTAGATACAACTAAGAGGAGAGCCGGTTTATGCGGCGACTCCCACATGATCATAATGAGACCTAGCCACAAACAACATGTAGGGCTATTACCGGATGATGTTTCCCGGGGCCCAAAGCTATCTAAATCCTTGTCTTGTGTGTTGATCCACCTCGCGTCTCTCTTCCCGATCAACCCCTCTCAAGCTACCACATAGATGTGTTGGCCTCGCGACTAAGTCCTGACACTAAGGACATCTGCCGTGACAAATCCACGACAGTTGGCGCCCACCATGGGGCTCGCGCTTGGTGGTGTTGAGTTCTTGGAGGGATTTCTCTTAGGGATCAAGAATCTCACGATTGGCCGAGAGAAGAAGAACTAACATTGGAAAGAATTGGAAAATTCATCATCAAAGAATTAGGGTTGTTGTTGAGCCGCCGCCACCGGCTGTGTGATTCGTTGTTGTTGAGCTGCCACCACCGGCTGTGTAATCCGTCAAATTACAGTCAAACTAAATGCAACACGGACGGCGGCCACACGTCAAGTTTGCATCTGATGGAAAAAGTACTCCCGTTGATGACCAAAAACAAGTTGAAGAGGGCATCAGTGCGGCGAAACTGCTAGGTTGCAGTCAATTGTGCTCAGACTTGGGCTCCTCCATACGGACAGTCAGAGACCCACGTACCCACCTGAAGATCAAGAACAAAAAAAGAGAGAGACATGCCACGACCCGGTCTGTTCAACCGGTTACGAGTCGATAGCAACCTCCGCTGCGACCTCACTTCGTAGGCGCCTCCGCCGCTGGGCTGAGCTGGCCCTTACGCCTCAGGCCGTCCCTCGCTCGGGATCAAGCCAAGCCGCCGGTCGCCGTCGTCACGTCCGCAACCACCACGGTGCCGCCTCAAGCCGTCTCCTCCGCCTCCGAGCTTCCATGCCTTGGGGCATCTGCTGCCTCCGAGTCGTCGGCTGCGCGTCGAGCGCCTTGCTTCTGAGCAGGTCATGCCTTTGTTCCGAGCCGCCGGGATTTCCCCAGTTGCGCCCTTACTGTGTGGTCGCACTAGGTCGACCCTGCTGCGGTCTCAAGCCGCCCACTGGCCCTGCAAGTCGCCGACGCCTGCATTCTCCTATGTTGAGCATGTTTCCCCGTGGTCGAGTGCCCTGCGCGCTGCTGAGCTGCCATCTTGACCCTGACGAGTCACCGGTCTTCTCCCCGCCACCTCTTCTACCCTGGACTATTGCCAAGCCGTCTCGCTGGCACTTCTCCATTATCGCAGCTACGACACCTCAAAACCGCAGGGCACTGCCAAAACACCAGTCTCCGCTGTATGTCCGCAGCTTCGCCTCATCGAACCACTCCGGCCTCTGTCGCGACCTCAAGTCACCTCTGCGGGCCCCGCCGAGTTGCCGCTACAATTTAGTCTCCCCTACGGCTGCCGTCAGGATGCTCCCCAGGCCTTGAGCTATTGTGTCAAGTCGCCATCGTGGCCGCGGGTTTGCCGAGCTGCCACCACC
>NW_021301611.1:0-1630 GCF_002162155.2 Triticum dicoccoides
GGTGGGAATGGTGTCACGTGCTCGTATCGGCGTCCGTCATCGCTACCGCGACGACGTCCGCCCCGACTCGCGTTACGCTAAGACAGGGTAGGAATGGTGTCACATGCTCGTCTCGGCGTCCGCCGTCGCTACCGCGACGACGTCCGCCTCGACTCGCGTTACACTAAGACAGGGTGGGAATGGTGTCACGTGCACGTCTCGGCGTCCGTCATCGCTACCGCGATGACGTCCGCCTCGACTCCGTTACGCTACGACAGGGTGGCAGTGGTGTCACGTGCTCGTCTCAGCGTCCGTCGTCACTACCGCTACGACGACCGCCTCGACTCGCGTTACGCTAAGACAGGGTGGGAGTGGTGTCACGTGCTCGTCTCGGCGTCCGTCGTCGCTACCGCGCAGACGACCGCCTCGACTCGCGTTACGCTAAGACAGGGTGGCGGTGGTGTCACGTGCTCGTCTCGGCGTCCGTCGTCGCTACCGCGACGATGTTCACTCGACTCGCGTTACGCTAAGACAGGGTGGCGGTGGTGTCACGTGCTCGTCTCGGCGTCCGTCGTCGCTACCGCGACGAGTCCGCCTCGACTCGCGTTACGCTAAGACAGGGTGGGAATGGTGTCACGTGCTCGTCTCGGCGTCCGTCATCGCTACCGCGACGACGTCCGCCTCGACTCGCGTTATGCTAAGACAGGGTAGGAATGGTGTCACGTGCTCGTCTCGGCGTCTGTCGTCGCTACCGCGACGACGTCCGCCTCGACTCGCATTACGCTAAGACAGGGTGGGAATGGTGTCACGTGCACGTCTCGGCGTCCGTCGTCGCTACCGCGACGACGTCCACCTCGACTCGCGTTACGCTAAGACAGGGTGGGAATGGTTTCACGTGCACGTCTCGGCGTCCGTCGTCGCTACCGCGAGGACGTCCGCCTCGACTCGCGTTACGCTAAGACAGGGTGGCAGTGGTGTCACGTGCTCGTCTCGGCGTCCATCGTCGCTACCGCGACGACAACCGCCTCGACGCGCGTTACGCTAAGACAGGGTGGGAATGGTGTCACGTGCACGTCTCGGCGTCCGTCGTCGCTACCGCGACGATGTCCGCCTCGACTCCGTTACGCTACGACAGGGTGGCAGTGGTGTCACGTGCTCGTCTCGGTGTCCGTGGTCGCTACCGCGACGACGACCGCCTCGACTCGCGTTACGCTAAGACATGGTGGGAGTGCTGTCACGTGCTCGTCTCGGTGTCCGTCGTCGCTACCGCGACGACGACCGCCTCGACTCGCGTTACGCTAAGACAGGGTGGCGGTGGTGTCACGTGCTCGTCTCGACGTCCGTCCTCGCTACCGCGACGACGTCCGCCTCGACTCGCGTTACGCTAAGACAGGGTGGCGGTGGTGTCACGTGCTCGTCTCGGCGTCCGTCGTCGCTACCGCGATGACGTCCGCCTCGACTCGCGTTACGCTAAGACATGGTGGCAGTGGTGTCACGTGCTCGTCTCGGCGTCCGTAGTCGCTACCGCGACGACGTCCGCCCCGACTCACGTTACGCTAAGACAGGGTGGGAATGGTGTCACGTGCTCGTCTCGGCGTCCATCGTCGCTACCGCCACGACGTCCGCCTCGACTCGCGTTACGCTAAGACAG
>NW_021301611.1:3536-4094 GCF_002162155.2 Triticum dicoccoides
GACGACGTCCGCCTCGACTCGCATTACGCTAAGACAGGGTGGCAGTGGTGTCAGGTGCTCGTCTCGGCGTCCGTCGTCGCTACCGCGACGACGTCCTCCTCGACTCCGTTACGCTAAGACAGGGTGGGAATGGTGTCACGTGCTCGTCTCGGCGTCCGTCGTCGCTACCGCGACGACGACCGCCTCGACTCGCGTTACGCTAAGACAGGGTGGCAGTGGTGTCACGTTCTCGTCTCGGCGTCCGTCGTCGCTACCGCGACGACGTCCGCCCCGACTCGCGTTACGCTAAGACAGGGTGGGAATGGTGTCACGTGCTCGTATCGACGTCCGTCATCGCTACCGCGACGATGTCCGCCCCGACTCGCGTTATGCTAAGACAGGGTAGAAATGGTGTCACCTGCTCGTCTCGGCGTCCGTCGTCGCTACCACGAAGACGTCCGCCTCGACTCGCGTTACGCTAAGACAGGGTGGGAATGGTGTCACGTGCACGTCTCGGCGTCCGTCATCGCTACCGCGATGACGTCCGCCTCGACTCCGTTACGCTACGACAGGGTGGCA
>NW_021301611.1:6244-6924 GCF_002162155.2 Triticum dicoccoides
TCTCGGCAGGGTGGGAATGGTGTCACGTGCTCGTCTCGGCAGGGTGGGAATGGTGTCACGTGCTCGTCTCGGCGTCCGTCGTCGCTACTGCGACGACGTCCGCCTCGACTCGCGTTAGGCTAAGACAGGATGGGAATGGTGTCACGTGCTCGTCTCGGCGTCCGTCGTCGCTACCGCGACGACGTCCGCCTCGACTCGCGTTACGCTAAGACAGGGTGGGAATGGTGTCACGTGCTCGTCTCGGCGTCCATCGTCGCTACCGCGACGACGTCCGCCTCGACTCGCGTTAGGCTAAGACAAGGTGCCAGTGGTGTCACGTGCTCGTCTCGGCGTCCGTCCTTGCTACCGCGACGACGTCCGCCTCGACTCGCGTTATGCTAAGACAGGGTGGGAGTGGTGTCACGTGCTCGTCTCGGCGTCCGTCGTCGATACCGCAACGACGTCCGCCTCGACTCGCGTTACCCTAAGATAGGGTGGCAGTGGTGTCACGTGCTCGGCTCGGCGTCCGTTGTCGCTACCGCGACGACGTCCGCCTCGACTCGCGTTAGGCTAAGACAGGGTGGCAGTGGTGTCACGTGCTCGTCTCGGCGTCCGTCGTCGCTACCGCGACGACGTCTGCCTCAACTCGCGTTACGCTAAGACATGGTGGCAGTGGTGTCACGTGCTCGTCTCGGCGTCCG
>NW_021301611.1:7601-8236 GCF_002162155.2 Triticum dicoccoides
GACGTCCGCCTCGACTCGCGTAACCGTAAGATAGACAGGGTGGGAATGGTGTCACGTGCTCGTCTCAGCGTCTGTCGTCGCTACCGCGACGACGTCCGCCTCGACTCGCGTTACGCTAAGACAGGGTGGCAGTGGTGTCACGTGCTCGTCTTGGCGTCTGTTGTCGCTACCGCGATGACGTCCGCCTTGACTCGTGTTATGCTAAGACAGGGTGGCAGTGGTATCACGTGCTCGTCTCGGCGTCCGTCGTCGCTACCGCGACGACTTCCGCCTCGACTCGCGTTACGCTAAGACAGGGTGGCAGTGGTGTCACGAGCTCGTCTCGGTGTCCGTCGTCGCTACCGCGACGACGTCCGCCTCGCCTCGCGTTACGCTAAGACAGGGTGGGAGTGGTGTCACGTGCTCGTCTCGGCGTTCGTCGTCGCTACCGTGACAACGTCCGCCTCGACTCGCGTTACATTAAGACAGGGTGGGAATGGTGTCACGTGCTCGTCTCGGCGTCCGTCGTCGCTACCGTGACGACGTCCGCCTCGACTCGCGTTACGCTACGACAGGGTGGCAGTGGTGTCACGTGCTCGTCTCGGCGTCCGTCGTCGCTACCGCGACGACGACCGCCTGGACTCGCGTTACGCTAA
>NW_021301612.1:0-1074 GCF_002162155.2 Triticum dicoccoides
TATTCGTTATCGTCATCCTATTCCTAGGCTAGATGATATGCTTGATGAATTGAGTGGCTCTACAATATTTTCCAAAGTTGATTTGCGTAGTGGCTACCATCAAATTCGTATGAAATTGGGAGATGAATGGAAAACAGCATTTAAAACTAAGTTTGGATTATATGAGTGGTTAGTCATGCCTTTTGGGTTAACTAATGCACCTAGTACTTTCATGAGATTAATGAACGAAGTTTTACGTGCTTTCATTGGACGATTTGTGGTAGTTTACTTTGATGACATACTGATTTATAGCAGATCTTTGGAAGAACATTTGGAACATTTACGTGCTGTTTTTATTGCTCTACGTGATGCACGTTTGTTTGGTAACCTTGGGAAGTGCACCTTTTGCACCGACCGAGTATCTTTTCTTGGCTATGTTGTTACTCCTCAGGGAATTGAAGTTGACAAAGCCAAGATTGAAGCTATTGAGAGTTGGCCGCAGCCCAAAACGGTCACACACGTGAGGAGTTTTCTTGGCCTCGCTAGATTCTATAGGCGTTTTGTGAGAGATTTCAGCACCATTGCTGCACCTCTCAATGAGCTTACAAAGAAAGATGTGCCTTTTCTTTGGGGTACCGCATAGGAAGAAGGCTTCTCCGTATTGAAAGATAAGTTGACACATGCTCCTTTACTCCAACTTCCTGATTTTAATAAGACTTTTGAGCTTGAATGTGATGCTAGTGGAATTGGATTAGGAGGTGTGTTATTACAAGATGGCAAACCCGTTGCATACTTTTCTGAAAAATTGAGTGGGCCTAGTCTGAATTATTCTACTTATGATAAAGAATTATATGCTCTTGTTCGGACTTTAGAAACATGGCAACATTATTTATGGCCCAAAGAATTTGTTATACATTCTGATCATGAATCTTTGAAACATATTAAAAGTCAAGCTAAACTGAATCGTAGACATGCTAAATGGGTTGAATTCATTGAGACTTTCCCTTATGTCATTAAACACAAGAAGGGAAAAGAAAATGTTATTGCTGATGCATTGTCTCGTCGCTATACTATGCTTTCACAACTTGACTTCAA
>NW_021301613.1:0-1776 GCF_002162155.2 Triticum dicoccoides
ATATTGAAGTTCATCACAAAGCTCTTGTAGCTTGGTGGAAGCGACTGGAGGATTCTGTCAATGACCGCATCATCCGGGAGATTAACTCCCAGCTGAGTCAAGCGGTTATGCAACCCAGACATAGTGAGTATGTGCTCACTGACAGAACTGTTTTCCTCCATCTTACAGCTGAAGAATTTGTCGGAGACTTCATATCTCTCGACCCGGGCATGAGCTTGGAAAACCATTTTCAGCTCTTCGAACATCTCATATGCTCCATGTCTCTCAAAACGCTTTTGGAGGCCCGGCTCTAGGCTGTAAAGCATGCCGCACTGAACGAGGGAGTAGTCATCGAAACGTGCCTGCCAAGCGTTCATAACGTCTTGTTCCGCAGGGAGAACGGGTGCGTCACCAAGCGGTGCTTGTAGGACATAATCTTTCTTGGCAGCCATGAGGATGATCCTCAGGTTCCGGACCCAGTCCGTATAGTTGCTGCCATCGTCTTTCAGCTTAGTTTTCTCTAGGAACGCGTTGAAGTTGAGGACTACGTTGGCCATTTGATCTACAAGACATATTGCAAAGATTTTAGACTAAGTTCATGATAATTAAGTTCAACTAATCAAATTATTAGTGAACTCCCACTTAGATTAGACATCCCTCTAGTCATCTAAGTATTACATGATCCGAGTTAAACTAGACCGTGTCCGATCATCACGTGAGACGGACTAGTCAACATCGGTGAACATCTTCATGTAGATCGTATCTTCTATACGACTCATGCTCGACCTTTCGGTCTTCTGTGTTCCGAGGCCATGTCTGTACATGCTAGGCTCGTCAAGTCAACCTAAGTGTTTGCATGTGTAAATGTGTCTTACACCCGTTGTATGTGAACGTCTGAATAAAACACCCGATCATCACGTGGTGTTTTGAAACAGCGAACTGTCGCAACGGTGCACAGTTAGGGGGAACACTTCTTGAATTTATTGTGAGGGATCATCTTATTTACTACCGTCGTTCTAAGTAAACAAGATGCAAAACATGATAAACATCACATGCAATCAAATAATAAACGTGACATGATATGGCCATTATCACATAGCTCCTTTGATCTCCATCTTGGGGCTCCATGATCATCTTGTCACCGGCTTGACACCATGATCTCCATCATCATGATCTCCATCATCGTGTCTCCATGAAGTTGCTCGCCAACTATTACTTCTACTACTATGGCTAACGCGTTTAGCAAATAAAGTAAAGTAATTTACATGGCGTTTCTTGATGACACGCAGGTCATATAAAAGAATAAAGACAACTCCTATGGCTCCTGCCGGTTGTCATACTCATCGACATGCAAGTCGTGAATCCTATTACAATAGCATGAACATCTCATACATCACATATAGATCATTCATCATTCATCACAACTTTGGCCATATCATATCACAAACCACTTGCTGCAAAAACAAGTTAGACGTCCTCTAATTGTTGTTGCAAGTTTTACGTGGCTGAATTAGGGTTCTAGCAAGAACGTTTTCTTACCTACATTAAAGCCACAACGTGATTTGTCAACTTCTATTTACCCTTCATAAGGACCCTGTTCATCGATTCCGCTCCAACTAAAGTAGGAGAGACAGACACCCGCCAGCCACCTTATGCAACTAGTGCATGTTAGTCGGTGGAACCGGTCTCACGTAAGCGTACGTGTAAGGTTGGTCCGGGCCGCTTCATCCCACAATACCGCTGAAGCAAGAAAGGACTAGTAACGGCAAGAAAGTTGACAAATCTACGCCCACAACA
>NW_021301614.1:0-955 GCF_002162155.2 Triticum dicoccoides
CATACACCACAAGAAGAAGCAGGACCACCCTACCTAAAGGACGTCCGTTCCACAGAAGAACTCCATTTGTGAAAAAGAAGGGCAAGAAGATTGTGAACAGATAGCTAGCTAAGATCGATTGTATTTAAATCGTAGCCTTCATTTCTCGATTGTATTTCATGGGTACTTTTTGAACTATCATGAATATTTTTAAATTTCATGGACACTCGATCTCGATCCCCCTCCATCTCGATCGCTATCCCACCTCGCCAGATCCGGCCCCCCTCGCCGCCGAGCACCCTCCCAGTCCACCGGCCGCCGCCGCCGACCCCCCGCACCCTCGATTCCCCTACTCAACCGCCGCCGCCGACCCCCCGCACCCCGCGCACCGTCTTATAAAAAAAATTAGTATCAAACAGCTTTTTAAATGCTACTGTCTTATAAAAAAATATTACTGTTATTATTTAAACAAGTTTGAACATATTTAAACATAAATAAGTATCAAACAGCTTTTTAAATGCTAAAAAAAATTTGTGGAGCCTGGGAGTCGAACCCAGGACCTCCTGGTGTGAGAACTGGCTGCTGACCAGTCGAGCTAGTAGAGTGGGCTTGACATAGATAGGTTCTGGTACTACATAACCTTTTGGCTCGAGTTGAAATAAAAAAAATACTAATGGCGCACCACGGTGAGGTGCGCCATTAGTATGGACATGCTAATGGCGCACCACGGTGAGGTGCGCCATTAGTATTGTGGCCCCCCTTCGCCCGATCCCCCCTTCGCCTGATCCCCCTTCGCCCGATCCCCCTCGCCAGTTCTCTCCCTCTCGATCCACCGCCGTCGCCGCCGCTGCCCTCGCCCTCGCCCTCGCCCTCGCCCTCTCCCTCCCTCGCCCTCTCCTCGCCGCCCGGACGCCGCCCGGACGCCGCGCCGACGCCGCCTCGACCCCGCCCCGACCCCGCCGCCCGGACGCCGCCC
>NW_021301615.1:0-954 GCF_002162155.2 Triticum dicoccoides
CCCCTGAGTCGTTTCCCCCTTCTCCCCTGGTCTCTTTCGACCTCTAGGCCTTAGCCCCACCTTGGCCGAGAGCTCCACGCCGCCGGCAATGTCGCCGTCGTGGCCACGATCACCGTAGCGCCCAACCGAGCACCCTATCGTGCTCCACGCCTCACTAGGAGCACGCAGCACGCACCAACGCCTCCCCAAACCCCCTGCAACGCCGACTCCGACCGCACCCGAACTCCGGCGGCCGCAGCCGAGCTCGCCGCCGTCGACTCCGGCCACCTCAGGCCCGGCCACCACCACCGTTCGACGCGCGGGAGCAAGAGCTCTCCAACGAGCCCAAGAACGGCCTCGCCCGTGCCCTGTAGCGCGATCCCGCATCGCGCCGCCGTCTCGGGCCTCGCCGGCGTCACGTCGCCGGTGGGTTTGACCCACTTTGACCACTGTTAGTTAATCCCCTGACACTGACCAGTGGGCCCCAGCACCACTAATTAGTAATTAGGATTAAACTAACTCTGTTTAACCCCCCTGTCACTGACGTGTGGGCCCCACACGTCAGGTTTGACTCCAGCCAGCCGCAGTTGACCACTGACGTCATGCTGACGTCATGCTGGCGCAATAATTATATTTCTGGATTTAATTTAAATCAGGAAATTCCAGAATATTATTTAAACTTCAAAAATTCATAACTTTTATTCTGTAACTCCAAATTGGACAAATTATATATGAAAAATGATCAGAAAAATCCAATCTATCCATCTGTACTATTTTCATGCATGATCAAACAAGTTAAATTGATGTTTCAAGCAGAACAAGGAAAAGCACTTTAAAAGGCCATATTTGAATTTGAAATTTGAATCCTTGATTCAAATTTGTTCAAACCCTTCTGGTTTTAGTTGCATTAGCCCAACACACTCATATTACCATGTTTCATGCATGCATCATATTGTTGCACATTGTTTGGTGATG
>NW_021301616.1:0-894 GCF_002162155.2 Triticum dicoccoides
ACATGGTTCGTTAACCATGGAAACCACTTCGGGACCCCAAAACAGTGAGTAATAGTCCATGAAACGGCCCAAAATCGGCCAAAACTGCCAGTGTTGATGACCAACACGTAAGCGCACCTTGGGGTTCAACAAATATGGAAATCGCTCCGGGACCCCAAAACAGTGAGTAATAATCCAAGAAATGGGCCAGAATTGGCCAAAGCTGCCAGTGTTGATGACCGACACGTAAACGCACCACAGGGTTCGTTAACCATGGAAACCACTCCGGGACCCCGAAATAGTGAGTGGTAGTCCATGAAACGGGCCAGAATCGGCCAAAACTGCCAGTGTTGATGACTGACACATAAGCGCACCTTGGGGTTCAACAACTATGGAAATCTCTTCGGGACCCCAAAACAGTGAGTAATAATCCAAGATACGGGTCAGAATCGGCCAAAACTGCGAGTGTTGATGACCGACACATAAACGCACCACAGGGTTCGTTAACCATGGAAACCACTCCAGGACCCCAAAACAATGAGTAATAGTCCATGAAATGGGCCACAATTGGCCAAAACTGCCAGTATGGATGACCGACACGAAAGCGGACCTTGGGGTTCAACAATTATGGAAATTGCTTCGTAACCCGAAAACGGTGAGTAATAATCAAAGAAAAGGGCCAGAATCGGCCTAAACTGTCAGTGTTGATGACCGACACATAAACGCACCACATGGTTCGTTAACCATGGAAACCACTTCGGGACCCCAAAACAGTGAGTAATACTCCATGAAACGGCCCAAAATCGGCCAAAACTGCCAGTGTTGATGACCGACACGTAAGCGCACCTTGGGGTTCAACAACTATGGAAATCGCTCCGGGACCCCAAAACAGTGAGTAATAATCCAAGAAATGGG
>NW_021301617.1:0-2246 GCF_002162155.2 Triticum dicoccoides
AAAAGACAAGGAGACAACATCAAATAACTGGACGACACCTGGCACATCGGTCATGGGGCTTTACAGAGCCCTAGCCCTCGCTTCCTCACTCTCCCTCAAAATTTATTCGTGCCCGAGCTGCTCGCCATGGTGGCCGTCGTCGTCATGGCCACTGGCCTCCCCGACGCTTTATAATACGTCCAGGGGCTCCTCCATCGTCGTCTCCTTCGCCCGAGACTAAGGTCTCAAGCTAGGAGAGCCCCGTGCGCCGCCATCGACTATCTTCTCCGTGCACGGCCGCCCGCCATTCGCCGCTGATCTCCTACGCCTGCGCCTCCCGGCCTCAGCAAGCTCATCCAGGGCCTCCCCGGGGTGAGCCTCCGCCCGTTCCCCCTTTTTCCCCTCTCTCCAACGCCGTTTGCCGCCGCCCCGCGCCGCCCAAGCTCCGGCTGTTGGCCGCGGTCCGCGCCCGTGCCTCGTGTCGCGATGCCTTGTACGCGCCATGCTGCGCCCCCTAGCCACGTTCGGCCGCGCACTGGCCATCCCCTGGCCGCACCCTGTCGCTTTCTTCGTCGTGCGTTGCGCCCGCAACCGCCCTTGCCTGTGCGCGCCTGCTGCCTACTACCTTTACCGCTATTGTCGTTGAAACTCTGCTGCTGTTGCTTGCTTCCTACTGCTGCTTCTTGTTACTACTATGGATGCATGCTGCTTCTTGTTACTACTATGGATGCATAGCTGCTGCCGCCGCCGCTATTCCTTAACTGCTGCCGCTGCTGTTTGCTGGTCTTCCTAGTGCATATCTGCAAAGTTGTTTGCTGAACAAATAACTAACGAAACTGAACTGGCTTATAAGGTACCGAAGAAACCCATGACTAGCAGAGAGCTTGCCCCGTCCAAGCATGGTCATGCGCTATGTGTGCGTTTGTGTGCACACCCATAAGGCTAGCTGTGCAATTAGGACGACCCTTGTTTATTAGAGCTTGGTTAGTTAGTGGTAAATTAGTCTAACAACAGATGGTGTTTGGTCCCCTATTAATTAGATTTGTTTTATTTATTTGTTTATAGGTATAGCATATGACATGCGGGACCCCACCATGTTCTGTTGACAGTTGACCGGTCAACTGTTGACTGCTGAGTCAACAGTTGACTAGGCCCACCAGTCAGTCTCTCTGACTGTGTACCCAGTGGGTGCATCTAGCATTTTGCTATTATTTCCAATTTGTTAATAAATTCACTAAATGCAATAAAACTTTGAAATTCATATAAAATAAATCGTAAGTCAGATGAAAATACTTTATACATGAAAGTTGCTCACAACGATGAGACAAATCCGAATACGCAGCCCGTTCGTCCGCCACACATCCCTAGCATAGCAAACCCGCAACTTTCCCCCTCCGATCTGTCTGTCCGAAAACGTGAAACGTCGGGAATACTTTCCTGGATGTTTTCCCCTTTGCCGGTATCACCTATCCGTGCGTTAGGTCACCCCTAGCACAACGTATTGACGCGTCTTGCTTTGTGATACTTTGATTGCTCTGCTATTTATTGTGTTCCCCCTCCGTTACTTCTTTCCGATAGTCCCCGAGACTGCTGGCAACCCCCAGTTTGACTACGGTGTTGACGACACGTCCTTCTTGCCAGAGCAACCAGGCAAGCCCCCCCCCCTTGATCAATCCGGTATCGCCTATTCTTCTCTCTACTGCTTGCATTAGAGTAGTGTAGCATGTTACTTCTTTTCGATAATCCTATTCTGTTGCATAGCCTGCTATTGTTGCTAAAGTTATTGATACCTTACCTGCAATCCTAAATGCTTAGTATACGATGCTAGTTTATCATCAGTGGCCCTACATTCTTGTCTGTCTGCCATGCTATACTATCGGGCCGTGATCACTCGGGAGGTGATCGCGTGCATATACATATATACATATTATATGATACTTGTGCTGACTAAAGTCGGGTCGGCTCGTAGAGTACCCGCGAGTGATTCATGGATTGGGTCCGAAAGGACATTTGTCCCGACGGCCCTTTGAGTGGATCTTTGTGGCGGCGCGACAGGGTAGGTTGAGACCACCTAGGAGAGAGGTGGGCCTGGTTCTGGTCGGCGTCCGCGGATATTTCAAAATAACACGCTTAACGAGATTTGGGTATTTGATCTGAGTCTGGCCACTGGCCTATACGCACTAACCAACTACGCGGGAACAGTTATGGGCACTCGACGTCGTCGTATCAGCCGAAGCCTTCGTGACGTCAGCGACTGAGCGGCACGC
>NW_021301618.1:0-1178 GCF_002162155.2 Triticum dicoccoides
ATGGGCATTCCGATGTCCCGACTGAGCACTAGTAACATGAGCTTTCATGGAGTTATACCAGGGAAGAAGGCCGAGTCACTCGGCCAAATAGCTTTGGACGTGGTGTTTGGTGATTCGAAGCATTTTCGCAAAGAAAAGTTGACGTTTGAGGTCGTGGATTTTCAGAGTGCATATCATGCCATTTTGGGGAGACCAGCTTACGCACGGTTCATGGCTCGACCATGCTACGTGTACCTCAAATTGAAGATGCCCGGCCCCAAAGGAGTGATCACTGTCACCGGTGATCGGAAAAAGGCAGAAGAGTGCTTTCAAAAGGGCTCCAAGATTGCCGATTCCCAGGTGACAGCGGTCGAGTTCGAAGAATACAAGCAAAACGCAGATCCGAGTGACTTGCTGCGATCAAAGAAACCCGCCACAGAGTCTGCATTCCAGTCGTCTGGTGAGACGAAGCCTGTTCACATTCACCCGACCGACCCCGATGCAGCTCCGACCCGCATCTCCACAACACTCGACCCAAAATAGGAAGAAGCGCTCATCCAGTTCCTCCGTGAGAACTGGGACATTTTTGCATGGAAGCCCGCTGACATGCCAGGTGTTCCCAGGGGACTGGCTGAGCATCGCCTAAGAGTCGACTCATCTGCAAAACCAGTCAAAGAGCATCTTCGGCGGTCCGCCGTCCAGAAGAGAAAAGCCATTGGTGAAGAAGTGGCTCGACTGTTGGCGGCCGGATTTATCCGAGAGATATACCACTCCGAGTGGCTCGCTAACGTCGTCATGGTTCCTAAGAAGGACAAGTCGCTCCGAATGTGCATTGATTTCAAGCACATCAACCGGGCCTGCCCGAAAGATCATTTTCCTCTCCCTCGCATAGATCAAATTGTTGACTCGACCGCGGGATGCGAGAGGCTATCTTTTTTAGATGCCTACTCCGGGTACCACCAGATCCGTCTGTACGGACCCGACGAGGTAAAAACAGCTTTCATCACTCCATTCGGGTGCTTCTGCTATATCACCATGCCATTCGGCCTCAAAAATGCCGGAGCCACATTTATGCGAATGATTCAGAAGTGTCTACTCACTCAAATCAGTCGGAATGTGGAAGCATATATGGATGATATTGTTGTCAAGTCACGAAAAGGTTCCGACCTGCTCGCTGATCTCGCCGAAACATTTGCCAA
>NW_021301619.1:0-1361 GCF_002162155.2 Triticum dicoccoides
AGCACTTCAGACGTCAGCGACGGAGCGGCGCGCGCCGAATTGGACTGGAACGCCACTAGGCTAGGTCTGCTTTCGGCCGCCCACGCAACGTGCAGGTGTGCTCAGGGCGATGGGCCCAGACCCCTGCGCGCTTAGGTTTAGACCGGCGTGCTGGCCTCTCTGTTTTGCCTAGGTGGGGCTGCGACGTGTTGATCTTCCGAGGCCGGGCATGACCCAGGAAAGTGTGTCCGGCCAAATGGGATCAAGCGTGTTGGGCTATGTGGTGCACCCCTGCAGGGAAGTTAATCTATTCGAATAGCCGTGATCTTCGGTAACAGGACGACTTGGAGTTGTACCTTGACCTTATGACAACTAGAACCGGATACTTAATAAAACACACCCTTCCAAGTTCCACAGACAACCCGGTGATCGCTTTTCCGCAGGGCGACAAGGAGAGGATCGCCGGGTAGGATTATGCTATGCGATGCTACTGGAGATGCTGCTTGGAGATGCTACTTGGAGATGCTACTTGGAGGACTACAATCTACTCTCTTCTATATGCTGCAAGACGGAGGCTACCAGAAGCGTAGTCTTCGACAGGATTAGCTATCCCCCTCTTATTCTGGCCTTCTGCAGTTCAGTCCACCGATATGGCCTCCTTACACATATACCCATGCATATGTAGTGTAGCTCCTTGCTTGCGAGTACTTTGGATGAGTACTCACGGTTGCTTTTCTCCCTCTTTTCCCCTTTCCCTTCTACCTGGTTGTCGCAACCAGATGCTGGAGTCCAGGAGCCAGACGCCACCGTCGACGACGACCCCTACTACACCGGAGGTGCCTACTACTACGTGCTGCCCGCTGATGACGACCTGGAGTAATTAGGAGGATCCCAGGCAGGAGGCCTGCGCCTCTTTCGATCTGTATCCCAGTTTGTGCTAGCCTTCTTAAGGCACACTTGTTTAACTTATGTCTGTACTCAGATATTGTTGCTTCCGCTGACTCGTCTATGATCGAGCACTTGTATTCGAGCCCTCGAGGCCCCTGGCTTGTATTATGATGCTTGTATGACTTATTTTATTTGTAGAGTTGTGTTGTGATATCTTCCCGTGAGTCCCTGATCTTGATCGTACACATTTGCGTGCATGATTAGTGTACGATTGAATCGGGGGCGTCACAAGTTGGTATCAGAGCCGACTGCCTGTAGGAATCCCCCTTCCAACTCCTTGGCCGAAGTCGAGTCTAGACATTGCAAAACTTTTACTAACATGGCTGTGTGTCTTACGGGCACACGTCGCCATTGGGTGGTAGTAGGATCTTTTACTCCTCGACCTTTACTCTGGGACTCTGATCTCTCCTCTATTCGGGTTAAATGAAGTTTAC
>NW_021301620.1:0-674 GCF_002162155.2 Triticum dicoccoides
TATCATGAAGCTCCTTGTTCGATAAATTCTCCCAGTCAATCTCGTCGGCTTGTGATCCTGGCATGGTTAGCAGCAATAGAAACACACAAGAATATGATCCTACAGACTACGAACAAGTGGTGGTGGTGGGTGTCACAAATCCGTCAAGCAAATCTCAAATTCTTACCAGTTCTTACCCAGCAGCAGGCGGTGATCGGCAACCGTTGTAGTCAAAAACTCTCAAAGCTTGGATAGAGCGATTACCAGGGAGAGTCAAACGCACGACGTAGATGTATGTGGAGCTGGGAAGGCTTATAATATGGTAGCAAAAAGGGTCAGCAATAATCAATTCAGAGATGCAAAGTTGAATAAACGCTCAACGACGGTACTGTGCTGGTCCTAGGCTAGACTGTGCTAGAGACGCGAGCCTAGAACACTAACAAAATCACGGCGCGGCACGTAAACAAGAGAAAAGCACACTCTGAATTTTTTTTTTCGCTCTTTTTTTTTTTGCGCACTGTTTTTTTTTTGCGCTGTTTTTTTTTTTGCGAAAAATCACTATAATGGCGAGTGTCTCAAAACTCTTCCTAGCTCAAACTGACAGGATGGGCACGAAATTTTTTCGACCAATTTTTTTTTTTCGGCTGCCCGGACCCAAAAACTGGAAACGGGTCAAAAAAACCTTCCTATAATGG
>NW_021301621.1:0-859 GCF_002162155.2 Triticum dicoccoides
AAAAAAAACAAAAACCCCAGCCACAGAAATGCTGACGCGTGGATGCCTATTGGTCCCGGTTGGTACCACCAACCGGGACCAAAGGCCCTCCTGCCTGGGCTCAGCGACAGGCCACGTGGAGGCCCATCTGTCCCGGTTCTGGATTGAACCGGGACTAAAGGGTCAGGGCATTAGTACCGAACCTTTAGTCCCGGTTCATGAACCGGGACTAAAGGCCCTCACCAACCGGTACTGTAGGCCCTTTTTCTACTAGTGCAGAGGGAGAACCTCTCCCCATCTAGGGGGGAGGCCATGGAGGAGGAAGCACAAGGTGGAGAACCTCTCCTCCTCTCTCTAGGTGGCGCCGGAGTGCCATCGGGAGGGGAATCATTGCCGCGGTGATTGTCTTCATCAACATCACCACCATCATCACCATCCTCATCTCTTTTACGTGGTCCACTGTCCTGCACCCTGCTGTAATCCATACTTGAACATGGTGCTTTATGCCACATATTGTGATCCAACGATGTGTTGCCATCCTATGATGTTTTGAGTAGATATCCTTTGTCTTTGGGTTGATTGATGATATAGATTGGTATGAGTTGTATGTTTTATTTTGGTGATGTCCTATTGTGCCCTCTGTGTCGCACAAGCGTGAGGGATTCCCACTGTAGGGTGTTGCAATACCTTTATGATTCGCTTATAGTGGGTTGCTTGAGCGACAGAAGCATAAACCTGAGTAAGGGGGTTGTTGCGTATGGGATAAGGGGACGTGATGCTTTAATGCTATGGTTGGGTTTTACCTTAATGATCTTTAGTAGTTGCGGATGCTTGCTAGAGTTCCAATCATAAGTGCATATGATCCAAGAAGAGAAAGTAT
>NW_021301622.1:0-4660 GCF_002162155.2 Triticum dicoccoides
CTGACACCGGCTACCCCGACTCAACATCGACCACGGCATTCTTCGCATGGCTACCTTGACCACGGCTCCAACACCCACGCTCTCGGCTACATCGATAAATGGCACAAAGGGCTACCGCCTGCTTGAGCAACCTCGTCGGTTTTCATTCCAGCCACGACTCCGCGATGCATCGACCGTTACGACTGTGGGAAGGTGTCCGTCAGCTTGCCTTCTGATTCTTGTCCAGTCTCACCGTCTGCGTCGCTATCGTTGTGACTGCTGGGGGATGTTGAGTATCATGATTATTAGGAAAGAGGAGATAAACTGGGATTTGTTCTGTCTTGTCTTGTACTCCAAGTAGATCATTGTACTCCTATATATATGCCCACGAGGCTCAAACAATACAAGAACTATTCCACCAATCCTCTCTCTCCCTTCTAACACTAATAGTTAGCAATTTTTGTGGCTTTGATACAACAGTAAACTTACAGTAGGGGTTGGCTACCGGCCTGGCTAGTGGTGCCTTTGCATAGCCTGATATAGGTAAATGTACTAGCCGTGAAGGAAACTGCTATTGGAGTTGTATTCCTTGCAGTGCAGTAGAGCTCCGTGTGCCGCTGCCACGTTGCCTGAACGCACGCCATGGCCTTGGGCTGGAATGCAGAGTGCAGAAAGCCTTGAAACTTGCCCAAAACATATATAAATAGTGTGGGTAACTAAAAGCTCATAACTGATGATATCATTTTCTATTTTTTGTTCATTCTTTGCAAATAATTCCAGGCTTTGTCTTTTACTCTTCCATTTTTATGTTTTTTACCACACAAGAACATGTCAAATTAATTTACACGATCAAATCTCCTGAGTAAATTGAACATATCCCTACTATGATCTCCAGGTCATCGCCTTTATATCAACACATGACATACGTGCCGGCATATGCCCCAGCAGGCCTCTCCGCCAGCCTTAGTGCCACTATCGGCAAATATGTAGATGGTGGAGGCTAAGACGTCCACGCTTGACATCGTGCCGAACCCGACCCGTATGAATATGGTTTGGATATGCTCTAGCACCCATGGGTGGCGGCGCCCAAACCCGACCCGATTACTCGTGGGTAGGGCATGAACATAATCTTGTACCGATGGATTTATCCAAACCCGACCCGATAGTATGACTTAAATGCAATATTCTGCTATCCTTACCCCATAGTCACATGTCCCACTATAATTTCACCTATTATAATCTAAAACATTTAAAGCAAATTATACAATCCCCATCGTAACTTATATTAGTTGACATTCAATCCCCGCCTTAATATTACTTCAGCCCCTACTGATCCTTTTATATCGTTGTTAAAAGAGTCATCATTAAATATCAGCACCGTCTCCTCTTCTTGCTCCTCCTGCATCCAAAGAGATGGTCAACACTGTGAGCCGCTATCTCCTTGTACGGTGGAGCACTTCAACATGCAGCACCATTGGCCTACGACAATGCAACTCCGTATCCCCTCGACCCCTCCGTCTCTTTTTTTTTTCACACGCGCATTGATGCATGGGTGCAACAACTTATGTGCATATTGTGTTATGTCGTATGTATATGTCTTGAGAGGACTCATGGATATCCAACGGATATGGATATCCATCGGGTTTGGACATGGACACATTTTTTCGCCCATGTGTTTTTTCATGGGTGGACAGAGACCGTCTTGATGGATTTGGATATGGACCCGACCCATTGACATCCTTACCCGATGCCAGTGGCCAACTGTTATAATCTTTTTGCAAAGGATCCCATTATGTTTGCTCGAAGTAGAATCAAGGAGTGGTTCTCCAGATGCACAAGTGCCATGCCCCAACTCGTAGCGGCATACTGGCAGGATTTTTCAGTACTGCAAACAACCCGCTGATACGTCTCCAACGTATCTACTTTTCCAGACAATTTTGCCTTTGTTTTGGACTCTATTGCTTGATTTGAATGGAACTAACCCGGACTAACGCTGTTTTCCGCAGAATTGCCATGATGTTATTTTTGTGCGGAAATAAAAGTTCTCGGAATGACCTGAAAATCTACGGAAACACGTTTTGGAATTAATAAAAAGTATTGGCGTAAGAATCAGCGTAAGGGGGCCCACACCCTGTCCACGAGGGTGCATGGCACGCCGCCCTGCCTCATGGGCCCCCTGGACCTCCACCGACCTCAACTCCAACTCCATATATTCATGTTCAGGGAGAAAAAAATCAGAGAGAAGGATTCATCGTGTTTTACGATACGGAGCCGCCGACCCTAACCTTCCTCGGGAGGGCTGATCTGGAGTCCGTTCGGAGCTTCGGAGAGGGGAATCCGTCGCCATCATCATCATCAGCCATCCTCCATCACCAATTTCTTGATGCTCACCGCCGTGCGTGAGTAATCCCATCGTAGGCTTGCTGGACGGTGATGGGTTGGATGAGATTTATCATGTAATCGAGTTAGTTTTATTATGATTTGATCCCTAATATCCATTATGTTCCAAGATTGATGTTGCTATGACTTTGCCATGATTAATGCTTGTTACCAGGGCCCGAGTGCCATGATTTCATATCTGAACCTATTATGTTTTCATGAATACATGTGAGTTCTTGATCCGGCAACCCCGAAGTGACAATAATTGAGACCACTCCCGGTGATGACCGTAGTTTGAGGAGTTCATGTATTCACTAAGTGCTAATTCTTTGGTCCGATACTTTATTAAAAGGAGGCCTTAATATCCCTTAGTTTCCATTAGGACACCGCCGCCACGGGAGGGTAGGACAAAAGATGTCATGCAAGTTATTTTCCGTAAGTTCGTATGACTATATTCAGAATACATGTCTACATTACGTTGATGAACTGGAGCTAGTTCTGTGTCACCCTATGTTATAATTGTTGCATGATGAATTGCATCTGAAATAATTATCCATCATTGATACATTGCCTATGAGCTTTTCACATATTGATCTTTTCTTAGTTACTTCTCTATTGCCACTGTTACAATTACTATAAAACTGCTACTGTTACTTTTGCCGCCGTTACCGCTACTTCCATACTACTTTCCTACTAAATACTTTGTTGCAGATATTAAGTCTTTCAGATGTGGTTGAATTGACAATTCAGCTGCTAATACTTGAGAATATTTTTTGGCTCCTCTTGTGTCGAATCAATAAATTTGGGTTGAATACTCTATCCTGGAAAACTGTTGCTATCCGTTGTACTTGTAGGTTATCACCCACCTCAACACGACTCCAAGGCATATTGTAGACCATGCACGGCCAATGCAATCAATTTCAGTTGTCGCCACATCGTGCGAGGAGCTCCACTATGGCTGCAGCCCCATGGATGAGAACGCCATTCGTGATGTGCAAAAACGAAATGCTTGTGTCCGCCTAGCAAGGAATCATGTATTCACTCATAAACAAGCCAAATCAGATGAAAAAGTTGAGTAATCACGAGATGTGTTTCCAACTCCAAATAACTCTACTCGTAGATTGTAAAATAAAAAGCAACTCTAGATCATATCCAATCTATCGGAGGTACGTCGAGTCCCGTCGCCCGTACCGCCACCCAACCGACCACCCTAGATTCCCTGGTAAGCGATAACATAGCTTCGCCACCATGACCACCCGCCCCACTCGGCAAAGGATCCATAGGGACCGTGCACACGTGATCCCACAACTCGAGGAGGCGAAGGAGGTGCAGGAAGAGGGAAGAGGTACCACGCGTCGTGTCGCTCGTGTCTCTTTGACCTGATTCTACTTTCACTCATGGAGCAGTGGATTAGTGGTGTTTGGACGTAGTAGGTATCGACGGGGGGAGGATCATGGGCTTTGGGAGGCTCAACCTTGCCGCCGCCATGAAGGATCGATAGGAGCACGGCCGCGTCCAGCAAGAGGAAGGAGGAAAAGGGACGCGAACGGGAGGCCTAGCACAAATCGGTTCACTACGAGATGGTTTGCACGCACTAGCCCACTACAAGCCCGGTTGGCCACATGCCATGAAAATTGCTACCGAAGTAGCATCCCCTTTCGACATCTGGTCAGCGACATCTACAGTACAAAATCAGACGGATACCGAGTCTGATAGCATGTAGGAGGCCTCCTACAGTGCTCGGTTACAATGTTTCTATTCAGTAATGAAAGACACTCTTTGAGCTTACGTGAATCATATTGATCGGGAAAACTACATCTGCTTGACCTTCCCCTTAGCCTTCGAAAGCTGTTGCATCAAACCTTATGTCTCTTCGAAGGTCCTCAAGGAAGGTTTGCCGAACATAAATCATTTATGGGACTGTCTATAGACTAGTTTACCAAAAATTGAAATATGGTCAGTCAAATCGTTTTGAGCCATTCGATGTAGATCCAAAGGCTAACGCACCTTCTTCTACCTCCCCAATGTTTTACTGTTCATCTTCAATCCACGATCAAGCCGCCTACTGCCACAGCCTGCGGCTGGCGTGGCTCCAGTGACCGCCTCACCGCCTCGCACTCCCCTGAACCACCCCAGCATCGGTCTTGCCGCCGCACCGGCCATTCCTATGGCCCCGTCGTGTCCTACTTTTTTCTCCGGCGAAGCCTGACCATCGCCGTCCACCATCTCCCACACTAAATACCCTAAGATAGATACTGTGGTAGCCTCTCTGGCGAGCCCCCGCTGCGGCTGTTTCTTCCTT
>NW_021301623.1:0-4660 GCF_002162155.2 Triticum dicoccoides
CTGACACCGGCTACCCCGACTCAACATCGACCACGGCATTCTTCGCATGGCTACCTTGACCACGGCTCCAACACCCACGCTCTCGGCTACATCGATAAATGGCACAAAGGGCTACCGCCTGCTTGAGCAACCTCGTCGGTTTTCATTCCAGCCACGACTCCGCGATGCATCGACCGTTACGACTGTGGGAAGGTGTCCGTCAGCTTGCCTTCTGATTCTTGTCCAGTCTCACCGTCTGCGTCGCTATCGTTGTGACTGCTGGGGGATGTTGAGTATCATGATTATTAGGAAAGAGGAGATAAACTGGGATTTGTTCTGTCTTGTCTTGTACTCCAAGTAGATCATTGTACTCCTATATATATGCCCACGAGGCTCAAACAATACAAGAACTATTCCACCAATCCTCTCTCTCCCTTCTAACACTAATAGTTAGCAATTTTTGTGGCTTTGATACAACAGTAAACTTACAGTAGGGGTTGGCTACCGGCCTGGCTAGTGGTGCCTTTGCATAGCCTGATATAGGTAAATGTACTAGCCGTGAAGGAAACTGCTATTGGAGTTGTATTCCTTGCAGTGCAGTAGAGCTCCGTGTGCCGCTGCCACGTTGCCTGAACGCACGCCATGGCCTTGGGCTGGAATGCAGAGTGCAGAAAGCCTTGAAACTTGCCCAAAACATATATAAATAGTGTGGGTAACTAAAAGCTCATAACTGATGATATCATTTTCTATTTTTTGTTCATTCTTTGCAAATAATTCCAGGCTTTGTCTTTTACTCTTCCATTTTTATGTTTTTTACCACACAAGAACATGTCAAATTAATTTACACGATCAAATCTCCTGAGTAAATTGAACATATCCCTACTATGATCTCCAGGTCATCGCCTTTATATCAACACATGACATACGTGCCGGCATATGCCCCAGCAGGCCTCTCCGCCAGCCTTAGTGCCACTATCGGCAAATATGTAGATGGTGGAGGCTAAGACGTCCACGCTTGACATCGTGCCGAACCCGACCCGTATGAATATGGTTTGGATATGCTCTAGCACCCATGGGTGGCGGCGCCCAAACCCGACCCGATTACTCGTGGGTAGGGCATGAACATAATCTTGTACCGATGGATTTATCCAAACCCGACCCGATAGTATGACTTAAATGCAATATTCTGCTATCCTTACCCCATAGTCACATGTCCCACTATAATTTCACCTATTATAATCTAAAACATTTAAAGCAAATTATACAATCCCCATCGTAACTTATATTAGTTGACATTCAATCCCCGCCTTAATATTACTTCAGCCCCTACTGATCCTTTTATATCGTTGTTAAAAGAGTCATCATTAAATATCAGCACCGTCTCCTCTTCTTGCTCCTCCTGCATCCAAAGAGATGGTCAACACTGTGAGCCGCTATCTCCTTGTACGGTGGAGCACTTCAACATGCAGCACCATTGGCCTACGACAATGCAACTCCGTATCCCCTCGACCCCTCCGTCTCTTTTTTTTTTCACACGCGCATTGATGCATGGGTGCAACAACTTATGTGCATATTGTGTTATGTCGTATGTATATGTCTTGAGAGGACTCATGGATATCCAACGGATATGGATATCCATCGGGTTTGGACATGGACACATTTTTTCGCCCATGTGTTTTTTCATGGGTGGACAGAGACCGTCTTGATGGATTTGGATATGGACCCGACCCATTGACATCCTTACCCGATGCCAGTGGCCAACTGTTATAATCTTTTTGCAAAGGATCCCATTATGTTTGCTCGAAGTAGAATCAAGGAGTGGTTCTCCAGATGCACAAGTGCCATGCCCCAACTCGTAGCGGCATACTGGCAGGATTTTTCAGTACTGCAAACAACCCGCTGATACGTCTCCAACGTATCTACTTTTCCAGACAATTTTGCCTTTGTTTTGGACTCTATTGCTTGATTTGAATGGAACTAACCCGGACTAACGCTGTTTTCCGCAGAATTGCCATGATGTTATTTTTGTGCGGAAATAAAAGTTCTCGGAATGACCTGAAAATCTACGGAAACACGTTTTGGAATTAATAAAAAGTATTGGCGTAAGAATCAGCGTAAGGGGGCCCACACCCTGTCCACGAGGGTGCATGGCACGCCGCCCTGCCTCATGGGCCCCCTGGACCTCCACCGACCTCAACTCCAACTCCATATATTCATGTTCAGGGAGAAAAAAATCAGAGAGAAGGATTCATCGTGTTTTACGATACGGAGCCGCCGACCCTAACCTTCCTCGGGAGGGCTGATCTGGAGTCCGTTCGGAGCTTCGGAGAGGGGAATCCGTCGCCATCATCATCATCAGCCATCCTCCATCACCAATTTCTTGATGCTCACCGCCGTGCGTGAGTAATCCCATCGTAGGCTTGCTGGACGGTGATGGGTTGGATGAGATTTATCATGTAATCGAGTTAGTTTTATTATGATTTGATCCCTAATATCCATTATGTTCCAAGATTGATGTTGCTATGACTTTGCCATGATTAATGCTTGTTACCAGGGCCCGAGTGCCATGATTTCATATCTGAACCTATTATGTTTTCATGAATACATGTGAGTTCTTGATCCGGCAACCCCGAAGTGACAATAATTGAGACCACTCCCGGTGATGACCGTAGTTTGAGGAGTTCATGTATTCACTAAGTGCTAATTCTTTGGTCCGATACTTTATTAAAAGGAGGCCTTAATATCCCTTAGTTTCCATTAGGACACCGCCGCCACGGGAGGGTAGGACAAAAGATGTCATGCAAGTTATTTTCCGTAAGTTCGTATGACTATATTCAGAATACATGTCTACATTACGTTGATGAACTGGAGCTAGTTCTGTGTCACCCTATGTTATAATTGTTGCATGATGAATTGCATCTGAAATAATTATCCATCATTGATACATTGCCTATGAGCTTTTCACATATTGATCTTTTCTTAGTTACTTCTCTATTGCCACTGTTACAATTACTATAAAACTGCTACTGTTACTTTTGCCGCCGTTACCGCTACTTCCATACTACTTTCCTACTAAATACTTTGTTGCAGATATTAAGTCTTTCAGATGTGGTTGAATTGACAATTCAGCTGCTAATACTTGAGAATATTTTTTGGCTCCTCTTGTGTCGAATCAATAAATTTGGGTTGAATACTCTATCCTGGAAAACTGTCGCTATCCGTTGTACTTGTAGGTTATCACCCACCTCAACACGACTCCAAGGCATATTGTAGACCATGCACGGCCAATGCAATCAATTTCAGTTGTCGCCACATCGTGCGAGGAGCTCCACTATGGCTGCAGCCCCATGGATGAGAACGCCATTCGTGCTGTGCAAAAACGAAATGCTTGTGTCCGCCTAGCAAGGAATCATGTATTCACTCATAAACAAGCCAAATCAGATGAAAAAGTTGAGTAATCACGAGATGTGTTTCCAACTCCAAATAACTCTACTCGTAGATTGTAAAATAAAAAGCAACTCTAGATCATATCCAATCTATCGGAGGTACGTCGAGTCCCGTCGCCCGTACCGCCACCCAACCGACCACCCTAGATTCCCTGGTAAGCGATAACATAGCTTCGCCACCATGACCACCCGCCCCACTCGGCAAAGGATCCATAGGGACCGTGCACACGTGATCCCACAACTCGAGGAGGCGAAGAAGGTGCAGGAAGAGGGAAGAGGTACCACGCGTCGTGTCGCTCGTGTCTCTTTGACCTGATTCTACTTTCACTCATGGAGCAGTGGATTAGTGGTGTTTGGACGTAGTAGGTATCGACGGGGGGAGGATCATGGGCTTTGGGAGGCTCAACCTTGCCGCCGCCATGAAGGATCGATAGGAGCACGGCCGCGTCCAGCAAGAGGAAGGAGGAAAAGGGACGCGAACGGGAGGCCTAGCACAAATCGGTTCACTACGAGATGGTTTGCACGCACTAGCCCACTACAAGCCCGGTTGGCCACATGCCATGAAAATTGCTACCGAAGTAGCATCCCCTTTCGACATCTGGTCAGCGACATCTACAGTACAAAATCAGACGGATACCGAGTCTGATAGCATGTAGGAGGCCTCCTACAGTGCTCGGTTACAATGTTTCTATTCAGTAATGAAAGACACTCTTTGAGCTTACGTGAATCATATTGATCGGGAAAACTACATCTGCTTGACCTTCCCCTTAGCCTTCGAAAGCTGTTGCATCAAACCTTATGTCTCTTCGAAGGTCCTCAAGGAAGGTTTGCCGAACATAAATCATTTATGGGACTGTCTATAGACTAGTTTACCAAAAATTGAAATATGGTCAGTCAAATCGTTTTGAGCCATTCGATGTAGATCCAAAGGCTAACGCACCTTCTTCTACCTCCCCAATGTTTTACTGTTCATCTTCAATCCACGATCAAGCCGCCTACTGCCACAGCCTGCGGCTGGCGTGGCTCCAGTGACCGCCTCACCGCCTCGCACTCCCCTGAACCACCCCAGCATCGGTCTTGCCGCCGCACCGGCCATTCCTATGGCCCCGTCGTGTCCTACTTTTTTCTCCGGCGAAGCCTGACCATCGCCGTCCACCATCTCCCACACTAAATACCCTAAGATAGATACTGTGGTAGCCTCTCTGGCGAGCCCCCGCTGCGGCTGTTTCTTCCTT
>NW_021301624.1:0-2244 GCF_002162155.2 Triticum dicoccoides
TGAGTGTTGATGACTGACACGTAAACGCACCCCGGGGTTCGACAACAATGGAAATTGCTTCGGGACCCCAAAACTGAGGAATAGTCCATGAAACGGGTCAACATCGACAAAAACCGCGAGTGTGGATGACCGACACATAAGCGCACCTTGGGATTCGACAAACATGGAAATCGCTTTGGGACACAAAAACAGTGAGTAATAGTCCACGGAACATGTGAGAATCGACAAAAACCGCGAGTGTTGATGATCGACACGTAAACGCATCCCAGGGTTCATAAATTGTGGAAATCACCCCGGGAACCCAAAACAGTGAGTAGTAGTCCACAAAACTGTCCAGCATCGGCCAAAACTGTGAGTGTTGATGACCGACACGTAAGCGCATCTTGGGGTTCAACAACTATGGAAATCGCTTCCGGACCACAAAACGGTGAATAATGGTCCATGAAACGGGTCAGAATTGGCCAATACTGTGAGTGTTGACGATGGACATGTAAACGCACCCCGAGGATCGTCAATCGTGGAAATCGCTTTGGGACCCCAAAACGCAGATTAATAGTGCACGAAATGGACCAGAATTAGCCAAAATTGTGAGTGTTGATTACCGACACGTAAACGCACCCCGGGGTCCGTTAATCGTGGTAATCACTTCGGTACCCGAAAATGGTGAGTAATAGTCCAAGAGACGGACCAGAATTGGCCAAAATTGTGAGTGTTGATGACCAACATGTAAACGCACCCCAGGATACGACAACCATCGAAATCGCTTTGGGACACCAAAATGGTGAGTAATAGTCCATGAAACAGGCAAGAATCAGCCAAAACTGCGAGTATTGACACCCCGGGGTTCGACAACCATGGAAATCGCTTCGGGACCCCAAAATTGACCACGAAACGGGTCAGAACTGACAAAAACGACGAGTGTTGATGACCGACACGTAAACGCACCGCGTGGTTCCTCTATCATGGAAATCACTCCGGGACCCCAAAACAGTGAGTAATAGTCCACGAAACGGGCCAAAATCAGCCAAAACTACGAGTGTTGATGACCGACACGTAAACGCACCCCGGGGTTCGTTAGTCGTGGAAATCACTTCGGGACCTGAAAATGGTGAGTAATAGTGCATGAAACGGATCAGAATTGGCCAAAATTGTGAGTGTTGATGATTGACAAGTAAACGCACCCCGGGGTTCGACAACAATGGAAATCGCTTTGGGACCCCAAAACTGAGTAATAGTCCATGAAACGGGTCAGCATCGACAAAAACCGCGAGTGTGGATGACCGACACATAAGCGCACCTTGGGATTCGACAATCATGGAAATCGCTTTGGGACCCCAAAACAGTGAGTAATAGTCCACGAAACATGTCAGAATCGACAAACACCGCGAGTGTTGATGATCGACACGTAAACGCATCCCAGGGTTCGTTAATTGTGGAAATCACCCTGGGATCCCAAAGCAGTGAGTAATAGTCCACGAAACAGGCCAGGATCGGCCAAAACTGCGAGTGTTGATGACCGACACGTAAGCGCACCTTGGGGTTCAACAACTGTGGAAATCGCTTCCGGACCCCAAAACGGTGAGTAATAGTCCATGAAACTGGTCAGAATTTGCCAATACTGTGAGCATTGACGATGGACATGTAAACGCACCCGGTGATCCTCAATCGTGGAAATCGCTTTGGGACCCCAAAATGCTGAGTAATAGTGCACGAAATGGACCAGAATCGGCCAAGATTGTGAGTGTTGATTAGCGACACGTAAACACACCTCGGGGTTAATTAATCGTGGTAATCACTTTGGGACCTGAAAATGGTGAGTAATAGTCCAAGAGACGGACCAGAATTGGCCAAAATTGTGAGTGTTGATGACCAACATGTAAACGCACCCCGGGGTTCGACAACCATGGATATCGCTTCGGGACCCCAAAATTCAGTAATAGTCCATGAAACGGGTCAGAATCGAGAAAAACCGCGAGTGTTGATGACCGACACATAAGCGCACCTTGGGTTCGCCAACGATGGAAATCGCTTTGGGACCCCAAAACGGTGAGTAATAGTCCATGAAACGGGCAAGAATCAGCCAAAACTGCGAGTGTTGACACCCCGGGGTTCGACAACCATGGAAATCGCTTCGGGACCCCAAAATTGACCACGAAACGGGTCAGAACTGACAAAAACGGCGAGTGTTGATGACCGACACATAAACGCACCCCGTGGTTTGTCAATCGTGGAAATCACTCCGGG
>NW_021301625.1:0-1272 GCF_002162155.2 Triticum dicoccoides
GCAAGTGTTTTGGCGACATTTCAACGAATTCAGTGAGGTCAAATGATTTCTGCAACAGGTTGAGAAAAATGGCGGCGATAAGGGCATTGAGCAAGAGAGAAATAAATGAGAGGGCATTGAGCTTGTGCCGCATGATCACCCTGCCTGCTAATGCAGTGCTGTGTGTGTGTGATTGATTGAATACTGTAATATTCAGAGGCAAGGCTATTTGCTTTTCAGTCTGTAGAAAATTTCCAAACAAAATTATTCAGAGGCACGGCTATATGGTATTTGGTCGTAACTGTTTAGTTTCTCATCACTCACCGTTTGATCCACCAAACAGACCAACCTTCACCCCATGGGCGACATCGCTTGTTTTGAGAGAGCTCACCCAGTGGTGTCTCGACTCCCGCTAGTAGATAGATAGGGTTTTCATCCTCGCATGGGCGTTATTTGGACGGATGGCCGCGCTCCTTCTTCGAGTCACTCTTCTTCCATTGGGACGGATTAGAAGGAGCTCCGACGTAGATTCCTGCCAGCTCCACTCCTTGGAGCGGTGAGGTTAAGATTTCTCGCCGTGCGCGCACAATGACGATATTTGGTGTCAGGTTCTTCAGAACGATTTAAGGATTCATCGGGGAGCTGCGGCTCCAGGGTGCTGGTCCTTAGCGTCATCGACAAGATCAGGCTGGCCCCATTTGCATTAATTCCTCCGACAAAGGAATATTATTTTGTTGGAAACTAACCGCAGCTTGAGAAAGTGCAAACGAGTCAATTCGATCTTTGTAATAGATCTGATCTTTTTGCAAAAAAAAAATCATTCCATCAATATATTTTTGAATTTGTTTTCTATTTTTTGGATTTTAAAGGGTGCACAATTGGCTAGTAAAATAAAAACGAAAAAACTAGGTACCGCTTTGGTAATTTTGCAATTCCCCAATCTTGTGTCGCACACATGCCCGACCGTGAATTCAGCGTGCCGTCTCCGGCGACCACCTCAACCCTGGCGGGATCGGCGGGTCGCCGACTCAGAGCGGGGCGACGCAAAACTCAAGCCTACCACCCAGTCGTCTATCCTTGTCCTACTCCGCGAGCTCCAAAATGTTTCGTAGCTGGGGCAGGGGCAGACTGCAAAGTTGATTCCTCTGCTTCTCTCTTTTGCTAAGAATTAAAGAAGATGTATTCACTCCAAAGGAGCGGCTTATGCTTCTCAGAGCAAGGGACTGTAAATGGAAGTTCAGCTGCTTCCAAGCTCTTACTCGCTCAAGTTCTTGTGACCTCCTTCCATTCCAT
>NW_021301626.1:0-1134 GCF_002162155.2 Triticum dicoccoides
ACAATCTGAGCACATGCTCACTAGTTGAGCGATTCTCCTCCATCTTTTAGCTATAGAACTTGTTGGAGACTTCATATCTCTCAACTCGGGTATTTTCTTGAAATATTAACTTCAATTCCTGGAACATCTCATATGGTCCATGACGTTCAAAACGTCTTTGAAGTCCCGATTCTAAGCCGTTAAGCATGGTGCACTAAACTATCAAGTAGTCATCATATTGAGCTAGCCAGACGTTCATAACTTCTGCATCTGCTCCTGCAATAGGTCTGTCACCTAGCGGTGCATTAAGGACATAATTCTTCTGTGCAGCAATGAGGATTTAACCTCAGATCACGGATCAAATCCGCAACATTGCTACTAACATTTTTCAACACAATTTTCTCTAGGAACATATCAAAATAAACACAGGGAAGCAACAACGCGAGCTATTGATCTACAACATGATTTGCAAAATACTACCAGGACTAAGTTCATGATAAATTTAAGTTCAATTTAATCATATTACTTAAGAACTCCCACTTAGATAGATATCCCTCTAATATTCTAAGTGATCACGTGATCCAAATCAACTAAACCATAACCGATCATCACGTGAGATGGAGTAGTTTCATCGGTGAACATCTTTATGTTGATCATATCTACTATATGATTCACGCTCGACCTTTGGTCTCCGTGTTCCGAGGCCATATCTGCATATGCTAGGCTCGTCAAGTTTAACCTGAGTATTCTGCGTGCGCAACTGTTTTGCACCCGTTGTATTTGAACGTAGAGCCTATCACACCCGATCATCACGTGGTGTCTCAGCACGAAGAACTTTTGCAACGGTGCATACTCAGGGAGAACACTTCTTGATAATTTAGTGAGAGATCATCTTATAATGCTACCGTCAATCAAAGCAAGATAAGATGCATAAAAAGATAAACATCACATGCAATCAATATAAGTGATATGATATGGCCATCATCATCTTGTGCTTGTGATCTCCATCTCCGAAGCACCGTCATGATCACCATCGTCACCGGCGCGACACCTTGATCTCCATCGTAGCATCGTTGTCGTCTCGCCAATCTTATGCTTCCACGACTATCACTACCGTTTAGTAATAAAGTAAAGCATTACATCGCGATTGCATTG
>NW_021301627.1:0-1171 GCF_002162155.2 Triticum dicoccoides
GTCGTCAACACTCACAGTTTTGTCCAATTCTGACCCGTTTCGTGGACTATTATTCACCGTTTTGGGGTCCCGAAGCGATTTCCATAGTTGTTGAACCCCAAGGTGTGCTTACGTATCGGTCATCAACAATCACAGTTTTGGCCGATTCTGGCATGTTTCTTGGACTATTACTCTGTATTGGGGTCCCGGAGTCATTTCCACAATTGATGAACCCCGGGGTGCGTTTACGTGTTGGTCTTCACCTCTCACAGTTTTGTCCAATTCTGACCCGTTTCGTGGACTATTACTCAACGTTTTGGGGTCCCGACGCGATTTTCATAGTTGTTGAACCCCAAGGTGTGCTTACGTGTTGGTCATCCACACTTGCAGCTTTGGCCGATTCTGGCCCGTTTCATGGACTATTACTCACCGTTTTGGGGTCCCAAAGCGATTTCCATGGTTGTTGAACTCCAAGGTGTGCTTACGTGTTGGTCATCAACACTCGCAGTTTTGGCCGATTCTGGCCCGCTTTATGCACTATTACTCACCGTTTCGGGGTCCCAGAGTGATTTCCATGGTTATCGAACTCCAAGGTGCGCTTACGTGTCGATCATCAACACTCGCGGTTTCGGCAGTTTATGGCCCGTTTCATGGACTATTACTCACCGTTTTGGGGTCCCAAAGTGATTCTCGTTTCATGGACTATTACTCGTGGTTTCGTGCACTATTACTCAGCCTTTTAGGGACCCAGAGCGATTTCCACGATTGATGAACCCCGGGGTGCGTTCATGTGTCCGTCGTCAACACTCAAAGTTTTGTCCAATTCTGACCCGTTTCATGGACTATTATTTATCTTTTTGGGGTCCTGAAGCAATTTCCATAGTTGTTGAACCCCAAGGTGTGCTTACGTGTCTGTCATCAACAATCACAGTTTTGGCCGATTCTGGGCCGTTTCTTGGACTATTACTCTGTTTTGGGGTCCCGGAGTCATTTCCACGATTGACGAACCCCGGGGTGCGTTTACATGTCGGTCATCAACACTCACATATTTGGCTGATTCTTGTCCGTTTCGTGCACTATTACTCAGCATTTTGGGGACCCAGAGCGATTTCCACGATTGCTGAACCCCGGGGCACGTTTATGTGTCCGTCGTCAACTCTCACAGTTTTGTCCAATTCAGACCCATTTCGTG
>NW_021301628.1:0-1249 GCF_002162155.2 Triticum dicoccoides
AGGGGAGCGTACGTATACACGGTGTAGAAATATGTGGAGCTGGGTTGGCTATATATGGTAGCAAAAGATTAGCAATAATCAATTCAAAGATACAATGTTGAATAAACGCTCAACGACGGTACTGTGCTGGTCCTAGGCTAGACCGGACTAGAGACGCGAGCCTAGAACACTAATGAGGTCACGGCGTAGCACAACTAGCATCAATGAAGGATACTAAGTAGCTCTTGACAGCAAGATATAAGTGAAGATCACAACGGCAGTGAAGATAATGATGAAAAACAACTGCCAAACAGGATATACAACAACTCTCTCTCCAACTTTCCTCTTGAAAAGTTTGAGACAATTTTCTGATAAATTCTTTCAAAGAATGCTACTAACTCAAGCTTTCCAATGCAAAAAGAATCACTCAATTCCGAGTTGATATGAGGAGTCAAAGAATTCTAAAACTGGCCTGAAAAATTGGAACAAGTTGTGTTCACGAACTTCGGAGGGCAAAAAGACCTATTTAGAAGCCGATTTGGAGGTGTCAAATATTGAACAAGCTTCTGCAACTATTTAGATGCGGCTCGTCGCTATCTTCAATTTGAGTACTCACGGAGCCAAAACGGACTTCGTATGAGGAAGATACACCTGTTTTACTGAACTGTGCGCAAAACAGATTCCAATCCGAATTCAGGTACGAGATTGATTCTAGATAGATCCAATTTTTTTTTCTTCTCTCTTTTTTTTCTCACGCCTTTTTTTTCTCTTTTTCTTCTCCCTATTTTTCTTTTTTTCTTTCCTTTTTTCTCTTTTTTTTTCTTTATCTTCTTTTTCTCCCTCTTTCCAAGACAAACTAGATAAGATGCAGATTCGATCAGGCGAAGATGTGAGTGACCTCAACTATGATTATGACAATAAATAGTGCGTAGCACATGGTGGAAATTGGTGGATGGGATGGTGGACAGCGGATGGGATAATGATGCAGCGGCTGCGTGACTAATGTGAACAGAACTCGAAACTCTAAAGGAACTAGACACTAAGACCAGCAACTCGACACAGCGATGCAACCGATAATTCAATAATGCAAACAATGAAAAGAAAATTGCAAAGGCTCAGTCTGGCTAGGACAAAGGATGAATAGATCTAACTTTTGTTTTGTGGCTTTTTCTTGGACAATAGGTAAGAAAATAAATCTAATCTAGGAAAAACTGGAAATTCTCACCGAGCAACCTGAAAACTGATACCACTTGATAGAGGCGGGGTGTCC
>NW_021301629.1:0-1400 GCF_002162155.2 Triticum dicoccoides
TGTCTCAAAACTCTTCTTAGCTCAAACTGACAGGATGGGCAGGAAATTTTTTCGACCAATTTTTTTTTTTTGGACTGCCCGGACCCAAAAACTGGAAACGGGTCAAAAAAACTTCCTATAATGGCACCTGTCTCAAAACACTCAGAAACACCTAAAAATAGGATAGCCAGAAAATTTTTCGAAAAATGCGTTTTCGAAAAATTTTGGGCCTAAACGGAGCGTGGCTACCCGACTCTTTTTTTTTTTCCGAAACCTACTCCGGCAAGGAAACACGAATCGGAATCTAGATGGATCTCGAAAACAAACCTAATATGACAAGAACTCGGATTGGTGGTGGATATATGGTGGTAGATGGCAGCGGTGGTGGTATATGACAGCTGTGGTGGTATATGGATACGGATTCGGTGCTGTGGTGGTAGATGGCAGGGGCGATGATGATGGTGCGGCGGCGGCGTGACAACTTATGACCAGAACTCGAAACTCTAAAAGACTAGACTCTAAGACCAGCAACTAGACACGACGATGCAACCGCAAATTCAACAAAGCAAAACCCTAAAAAGATTATGCAAGGCTCAGATTGGTTCGGATATGATGAACTAACCCTAATTTTTTTTGTGGCTTTTTCGTGGACTATAGGTATGAAGAACAGACTCGATCTAAACTACTAAAAAACTGTAAAATCTCACCGAGCAACCTGGAAATCTGATACCACTTGATAAAGGCAAAGGTGTCCCGTCTTTCAATGAGATGGTGGATTTCGCTTTGGTGGAAGTCGACTTTGACGATCCGACTACGAACGTGCGAGGACGTCGCGCCTTAGCAATCGCTAAACCAACTCCGAGAGGTTATTGACCACGCCGGAGCACGATCAACCTGACCACGAGGGTCTGTTTCCTGCGAGCAAACGAAGAACAAGCAAGAAACTGAGATTGCAATCTGGATATTGCGAATATAAGATGAAAGCTTTATTGATCAACGTGGGGTTCTGTGACGCCTTTGTCTGGTCGTTGAACACAAACGAAGTACGCGAAGTTGCAGCTATGGCGAACTTTTAATCTAAACAAAACCCAAAGTCTAAACGATGCCCTAAGGGCTGTATATATGGAGGAAGAGGGGGGGAATTTCGTGGCCCTTGGTGGAGGGGTCCGAAATCAACCCTATCTCTTGTTTCCCCACACATACGGACTCTAAAAATAGCCTATACTTATGTATTTCGAAATTACATGGGCCTGGCCCAATATTAAGGTGACGCAGCACCTAAAATAGCCTCGGGACGAAATTTATGAAGTGGCATCTTGTATATTTCGTCCAAGGCTTCATGCACCCATTATGGTGGCTTCAAAGTCCTGAAATCATCACTTGTAACTCCGTTCTTGTTCCCCTTGCGCATGCCATCATCT
>NW_021301630.1:0-934 GCF_002162155.2 Triticum dicoccoides
AGATAGAATCCATGTATGAAAACAAAGTATGGACTTTGACAGACTTGCCCGATGATCGGCGAGCGATAGAAAACAAATGGATTTTTAAGAAGAAGACGGACGCGGATGGTAATGTTACCATTTATAAGGCTCGACTTGTCGCTAAGGGTTATCGACAAGTTCAAGGGATTGACTACGACGAGACTTTCTCTCCCGTAGCGAAGCTGAAGTCCGTCCGAATCATGTTAGCAATTGCCGCATACTATGATTATGAGATATGGCAGATGGACGTCAAAACAGCATTCCTTAACGGGCATCTTAAGGAAGAACTGTATATGATGCAGCCGGAAGGTTTTGTCGATCCTCGGAACGCTAACAAAGTATGCAAGCTCCAGCGATCCATTTATGGACTGGTGCAAGCATCTCGGAGTTGGAACATTCGCTTTGATGAGATGATTAAAGCGTTTGGGTTTATGCAGACTTATGGAGAAGCCTGCGTTTACAAGAAAGTGAGTGGGAGCTCTGTAGCATTTCTCATATTATATGTAGATGACATACTCTTGATGGGAAATAATATAGAATTCCTGGACAGCATTAAGGCCTACTTGAATAAGTGTTTTTCAATGAAGGACCTTGGAGAAGCTGCTTATATATTAGGCATCAAGATCTATAGAGATAGATCGAGACGCCTCATAGGTCTTTCACAAAGCACATACCTTGATAAGATTTTGAAGAGGTTCAAAATGGATCAGTCCAAGAAGGGGTTCTTGCCTATGTTACAAGGTGTGAGACTGAGCTCGGCTCAGTCACCGACCACGGCAAAAGATAAAGAAGAGATGAGTGTCATCCCCTATGCTTCAGCCATAGGATCTATTATGTATGCCATGCTGTGTACCAGACCCGATGTAAACCTTGCCGTAAGTTTGGTAGCAAGATACCAAAGTAATCCCGGCAA
>NW_021301631.1:0-579 GCF_002162155.2 Triticum dicoccoides
GGCTCGTTACTGCCGCGCTACGACCGGCTTGACTCTCCGCCTGCATACTGCCTTCTAATTTGGTGGATGGCATTTGGGCCCGCGCGCTGCATGGCCTGCATGTCGGTGAACAAAAGTAGAACGACATTCAGTAGAGGGAGACATTTCAATGACCTAGGAGGAGCCAGAAGCGGTAGAGTGTCTCCACTGTACTAGTAGTAATTGTTTTTCTGGGTAGCTGTAAAGTGTCTCCACTGTACTAGTAGTAATTGTTTCTCTGGGCCCAAGACAAAACAGCCAATCCACACTAGTAAATAGTAAAATCAATTCAAAAGGCGCTACCCACACCCAGCACACCGCCCCCCCCCCCAAAAAACCTGGGTGCTCTTCTTCCTCCTCACTGCCACCCACCTCACGTCAGCTCGCTCTACTCGTACCCCCAAATTCCTCACCTCACTGCTACAGAAAACCCCAGCTCCCCTTCTTCCTCACTCCTATAGAAAACCCCCAGCTCCCCTTCTTCTTCGCTCGCACTACAACTAGGCTCGTCATTGGTTACTCTGCTCAAATCCGTGAGCGCGACGCGACGCCCTCGAGGAA
>NW_021301632.1:0-915 GCF_002162155.2 Triticum dicoccoides
TCAGACTTAGTGAAATTAACACTAGTCTGAAATTTCAGATCACGATGCTCTCTTCGGAGCAGCAAAACAACATGATAGAAAACCTGAACATGACAAGTAAGAACATGGCATGGAGCTACTCAACAAGCTTAATAAAACACCCAAAGTGACCTGGGGCCAAAAGGGTTCACAAAATACTCTACCGAGCTCACGAACATCGCTCGAACACAATCAGTTTTCAGACTTAGTGAAAACTGAGACATGCTGAAATTTAACTCACGAAGGCATGTAAACGAGCTCGATGCACTCACTACGGTGCAAGTCATGGCAAGGAAAGCATATAACCAGCAAGAAGGCACAAAGTGCTAGCTACACATGGCAAGAACGAAGGCATAGCATGCATGGAACACTAACGGTAGCATCGGCGAAATCGCAAACAAGTTGACGATCTGCCCAGATTAACAACGAAGCAAAAGTTGAGCTCCATTGAGTCAACCTAGAGCACTCCACAAATGCCAACAAAGACATGAATGGATAGAGCATGACATAAATATCAAAACTCCCTTACTGATCATCCTCAAAAGAGGCACGGATCACTAGGAAACAAGCTGGACATATCGCATCATGAACTAAAATATCCCAGACTTAGCGAAAATCACTAAGTCCCTGAAATCTGCAATCTCAGGTACCTCTCTTCGCAAGCTTGCACAAGACAACACACACATCCTAAAAATGCATGGGTGACACCTCTGGAAAGAAGACAAAATGCTTAACAAATCATCCCAAAGGGGCACAAGCATATCATGCACGAATTAGACATAGCAAAAATGACAAAAGTGCATGATGAACTAACGGATCTGCAATTTAACTCACGAAGCCTCCTTCTAACAGCATTTTGGGGATCAAGATGACCTCAAATGCAAATGATGCAATGGA
>NW_021301633.1:0-844 GCF_002162155.2 Triticum dicoccoides
GGTAAGCTTCTCCCTTTTATTTTTTTCTGTTTTCTAATTTCTGACATTTGTTTTGATTTAAATAATATATTAAATCATTTATTTAACTTATGCCAATTTTTGCAGGGGCTAGATATATTATTCCAGAGCTCCTTTATAATTGGCATAATATTTGGACATATATTAATATATATAGAAATATATTTCCAATGCAAATATTTATGCATTAATTCCAAATGCCCAAAATAAATGTCCATGAGCCACTAAAAATATTGGTTTGATTTTTATCTCTGTCCAATATTTTCAGAGAGCAACATGAGCATTTTCTTGGACCCTTTTGGAGAAATTTTTATTTGGATCATTTTCAAAATGATTCTGAGGGTTTCACAGATCCCCATTTCAAGTTTCTGATGAAAGAGTAAACATGATGCAACACTCTAATGCATGACTAGCTAGGGTGTGACACTTTTTGTGTGCGGGTTTTGAACGTTCTCGGAATGGTCCGAGCCTTGCCAAGTGGCCCTGGTATAGCACCGGTAGATCACCTGTCAAGTTTCGGGTCATTTGGAGCTCATTTGATACTCCAACGGTTATCCGCATATCCGCAAAGGCCTCTTTTAAGTTGCAGCCCAACACCCCTCCAAAACAGCCCAATAACCCATCTAACTCCCCTCCATGCTCTCGGTCGTTCGATCACGATCGTGTGGGCGAAAACTACACCTCATTTGGACACTCCTAGCTCCCTCTACCTATAAATATGCCTCCCCCTCCGAATTTCCGGACGAAACCCTAGCGAAATTCCCCCTCCGCGCCGCCGGACACGTCCGGATCGGACCGGACGCGTCCGGCGCCGCGCCCCGGAAAA
>NW_021301634.1:0-1073 GCF_002162155.2 Triticum dicoccoides
AGTTTGGCTTGGAGAACCTACAGGCAGTCCGGCTCTGATGCCAACGCTGTCAGGACCCCGACTCGATGTCACATCGATCTAGCCGGTAACACCTCATATCACTTTGCGGCCTCACGCACGGTATCCCCACGGGTGTCGCCTTACCTTTGCCCGGGACCGTTTGCGCCTTTTGGCTCACGTATATGATAGTGTCGCTAGCATCCATATGATAAAGAGCCCGGGCTGACATGACTAGTCGTAAACCCAAAGTGGCACAGACTTACAGGGACAGGCATCCATGACCCAGCTTCGAACGTGTCGGTCATCAGCAAGTGGGTCTGGGCTGTAGCACTGGGCTAGCAGGACTCCGGTAAACCGGGCTGTAGTGGGCTAACAGGACTCCGGTACTCAAAGCGTGACATTTCCCCGAAGGGACAGACACAGGAACGAAGAAGGACACATGCCGGCCAGCCTAAGTGTTCCAGAGCAGTAGCAAGCTACCATGGCTCAGCGGTAACACTAGGAGACATTTCCCGGTAAGAGAGGCTACTAAAGATAAACAACTAGATAGTCAGATCCCACACATACCAAGCATTTCAATCATGCACACAATATGCTCGATATGTGCAAATACAACGAAGCATCACAACATGACTCTACGACACATGTACTTTATTTAAGGCTCAGGGAGCCATACATAACATACACAAAGGTACGGGTCTCACGACCCAACATACAAGTCATACAGTCATACAAACCAGCAGCGGAAGTAACTTGTCTGAGTACAGACAACTAATAAATAAAAGAGGCTTGGAAAGCCTAGCTATACTACGTGGTCCTTCACAAGCTCAGGGTCACCACCTGGGTCTTTAGCCTACTCGTTGATGTCAACGTCTACATAGAACCCATCAGAAGGGGTTGCAGCGTCTTCTGTAAAAATGTAGATTATAGCAACATGAGTACAAAGGTACTCAGCAAGACTTACATCAGATCCTACATACATGCATATTATCAAGAAGGGTTGGTGGAGTTATTGCAGCAAGCCAGCTTTGACTCTTGGCTAGACTATCCTACGATACTCCAACTTGAAATGG
>NW_021301635.1:0-1911 GCF_002162155.2 Triticum dicoccoides
CGGTTCTGTTACAAACCGGGACTAATGTGTCTCACATTTGATCCTTTTTCTACTAATGGATGGAACTCGAGTAAATTGCAGAAAACCGCCGCTTTGAAGGCAAAGTTTGCAAAAACCACTACAATACATTTTTTTGCAAAAAACACCGTGTCTTCGGTAATCTTTTTGCAGAAAGCACTGATCGGCGTATTTGTCTCTATTGAGCGTGTTTATGGCAAGTGGGGCCTGTTTTCTGCTTATGTGGCACAACAGTTTAGGTTTAATGCAAAAACGCCCCTCGACTTCTCCACACTGCTCCCAGGCCCTCCAACCACGCCTCAACCGGCAAGCACGCACACGAGCTCAGCGCCGCCCCTCCTCCCCGGCGCTCGAGGTGCCGCACCGCCCCCGGACGGCGGAGGGCTGTTGGGGAGCTCCAACATGGTTGTGGGCAGGGCGGGGATGGGCGGCGTCCTCTGCCTCAAACTACATGTGGCAACGGCGATGGCACTCGGGCCTTTGCCTCAGCCAGGTCGGGAATGGTGCGGCGGCCTTCTTCGTCGACCTGGGCGCGGCCAGATCCGGCCACATCGGCCTGCACCATCCCCGCCCGACACCGGACCCGGTGGGAATACCCCGGGCAACTTGGCATGCTGAGCACGTGGGGCTACAACGTCCACGGCCGCGTTGACCATTGGGCAGCGCCGGCATGAAGAAGAAAAGGCCAGGGGCGACGCCAGAGCCCGTCACTGGCAGGAAGGCCGCCACATGGAGTCGTCGTTACCATCGACGGTGCTGCGACTGGGGCAGCCATGGCAGCGACCGAAGCAGCAGGTGCGGCCTGGGGAAGAAGAGAGCGGAAGGGCGACGGCCTGGGAAAGAAGAGCGCCGATGGACGCCGAACGCGTGCAGCTAGCAGGCAGTAGGCCGGCAGCGCCCACCATGGCGTATTGCAGCAGCCCGCACGTGAGCTGCACCTCCTATCGCCCAGCGTAGCCCCGTCCACCATAGAACAAGGCGTGGGGGAGGACTCCCCCGATCCAGATCCTGCTCAGGAGGAGCAGTTCCACCGCGGAGGAGGGCTGGGGCTAGTTGTGTTTTTCATTTTTGATTTAGGGGCACCTCTGCAAAATTCTAGGGTCTGGTTTGTAATTTTAGATTAAACCCCATAAATTACAAAAAGTTAGGCCACGCAAGCAGAAAACAGGCCCCACCTGTCATAAACACGCTCAATAGAGGCAAATACGCCGCTCAATAGAGGCAAAGATGAGCACCGACTTCATGTCTTGAAACAGAGGCGGATCCTGAGGAATATGCTTGCAAGCAGTAGGAGAAGGAAATGCAGAAAATACAAAGTTTATGTCTTGCAACCACATACCAGGAAACATCGATCAAATATAATGAATTTTTTTGTACCTTTATTCTGGCTTTATTCAGGTTTTCTGTTTGCCAAACTAAGCATGTAAAGTTGAATTGTGAGTTGATGGTTACAATAAATGAAATTAACCCAAAAGTAATGAATGTACATGCCCAATCACACGACTACTTCTGTAAGTGTGGTTGCACGGCAAGGATGGGCGGCAGCTCGACGGGTAGCTTCCAGCGCCTAGAATCCTGTTCCGCAGCCTCGTCACCTCCTCGGACAGATTGTGTAGAGTGAGTGACAACAGCTGCTCCACATCTATGTCCAACGCGCGGACCTGCGTATCGATGGAACTCTAATCCCGATCCTAAGCAGCTTCCCTGCGTAGGACCCTCTACGTAGTCACAAACTTCTAGCTAGCGCGAGAGTGTGAGGCCATCTCAAAATAGGGCACCTCCAGCTGGTCGTTGAGCGCAGAGACCTCTGAAGTATCCTTGTTCACGCCCACCGCTTCGGGCGCCTGCACCACCAACTCCTCCTCGCCGACTTCCTCGGCGGCTACGGTTGGA
>NW_021301636.1:0-1212 GCF_002162155.2 Triticum dicoccoides
TGCAGACGAGGCTAGCCACTTTTCTGCCACTCATATGCCACTGATAAAAAAAATGAACTTTCACCAGTAAGTTGTAACTTGGCAGCCAGTCAGTTTATACAACAAAGATAATCATATATTTCTATGAACACTAGACGCCAATCTGAGGATAAAAAAGCATCTACTAGTAACTAGTGCATATGATCATCACTAGCCCATAATAGTAATTAAGTTTTTTTGTAGACAAACAACATGTTTATCTTTCAGGCATCTACATCTCAGAGTGTACCGAACAAAACCCAGAGCTTGGTGCTAGTGCTCTGCTGCTCAAATTGGGTCGAGAAGCATCTACTAGTAACTAGTGCATATGATCATCACTAGCCCATAATTCGTGTACTCCAAAAATTCAAGCAATTGTACCAAATTTTGAAAGAGATTTTTCCAATTTATATTTAAATAGAATTGGGGTATATACCTTGGAATCCTCCTAATGGAAACAGCACTAATTGGCGTCTCTATTTCAGCACGAACTGTCAGAAGACTTTTGACCTAAATAATATTTAAATGGTTCTAAGTTAGTAAAGTACATAAAGAAAGATCATCGAGTAATTCTCCATGGCATAATTTTTACCTACCAACAGGAGACCTATAACATTTCTAGGGTTTCCTGAATACACAGGTACACGGCTGTGGCCCCGGGCAAGAATTGTACCAATTGTTTCCCTGTAAATACAAGTAAAGAAGGTTCACTATAAATAACAGTATGTGATGAGCATGTCAAATGTTGCATAGTGGAGTCCTCTCGATATATACTATTCACAACTGTTTATTAATTATAGTATCTAGGTCAAACTTTAAAATGATTACATCACCGAAGTAAAGAACCACAGATAGACAAAATGGTAAGGGAATTCAATCAGGATCAATGGAATATGCTTGCTAGAAGAACCAACAAAATTAGAAGCAGAAAATGGCACAAATGGACAATGCAAACTGCTCATTGCAACCTTTCAACTAAGGACTTAATATTTCAACGAATCTAAAACTAATATGATTCAACTTTGTTATTTGCCATCAATAAGCATACACACACTGACCAGAATCAGTGGAATGGAGAAGGAAGCAAGCACGTGAGAGGAGGCTATGGACTTGCGGAATGGAGAAGTAAGGAGGAGGTGGTCGTACCTTGGGCGTCTAGTCTAGGTCCTGCGGCGCCGTGGCGTCGAGGGAGGC
>NW_021301637.1:0-1698 GCF_002162155.2 Triticum dicoccoides
TCTACCAAGTAGCAACAACAAATCCATGGAGCGACACGGCTATCACCTTCAATGCCAGCGACGAACCTAAATTCCGAACAGCTAGAGCACCAGCCGCATTGGTCCTCAGTCCGATAGTAGACGGTTTCCATCTCACTAAGGTACTCATGGATGGAGGCAGCGGATTAAACCTCATTTATGAGGAAACCCTTCAAAAAATGGAAATTGACTGGAGCCGCATTGAGCGAAGCAGCACAACCTTCAGAGGAATAATCCCTAGTCGAGAAGTACGTTGCACAGGAAAAATCACACTAGATGTAGTGTTCGGCTCACCGGACAATTACAGGTCCGAGGAGGTCACGTTCCAAGTGGCCCCATTCGGCAGCGGATATCACGCTTTGTTAGGGCGAGAGGCATTCACAATCTTCCAAGCTATACCCCACTACGGGTACATGAAGCTCAAAATGCCCGGACCCAATGGGATAATCACTCTCGCCAGTGATCCAGATACAGCACTCCGCGCTGAAAATAAGACAGCCGCACTGGCCCTAGAGGCACTGTCCGAAGCCCTAGCGGCAGAGGAACTAACTACGCTGCGCTCCACGGTGGATAGGGACGATGTGATACTCGATAAGAGGTTCAGGTCCACCTCTTTTAAACCAGCAGACAAAATAGTCAAATTTCAGGTCCATCCAACGGACCCCACAAAGACGGCCTCCATTGGGGCACAATTAAGTCCTGATGTCGAAGCCGCACTACGAGAATTCCTTCAGGAAAATTGGGACATTTTTGCCTATCACCCTTCAGACATGCCAGGATTCCCACGCAGGCTGGCAAAGCACAGCCTAAATATCCTAAAAAGATTCAAGCCAGTCAAACAAGCTCTTCGGCGATTTTCCAAACCCAAAAGACATGCAATGGGAGAGGAGCTAGCCAAACTCTTAGAAGCCGGATTCATCAGAGATATAAAACATCCGGACTGGCTAGCCAATCTAGTAATGGTACCAAAAAAGGACAAATCCTGGCGCCTCTGCGTCGATTTTAAAGACCTTAACAAGGCCTGTCCAAAGGACCCTTTCCCTCTCCCTCGCATCGACCAAATCATCGATGCTACCGCAGGGCACGATTCATTGTGCTTCCTCGATGCATACTCTGGATACCATCAAATCAAGATGGCGGAGAAAGATCAGGCCGCAACGGCATTCATTACTCCATATGGGCCATTTTGCTTCAACACAATGCCCTTCGGACTCAAAAACGCCGGCGCAACATATCAGCGCATGATTCAAACATGTCTGGCTACCCAGATAGGCAAAACAGTAGAGGCATACGTAGACGATGTGGTCGTCAAGACCAAACACGTCGAAACTCTAGTAGAAGACTTGAGGGTGACATTTTCAACAACCTCCGAGCATATGACATTAAGCTCAATCCGGAAAAATGCGTCTTCGGCGTACCAGCCGGAAAGCTCTTGGGCTTCATCGTATCCGGTAGAGGAATTGAAGCAAACCCGGCCAAAATCCGAGCTCTGTCACAATTGGATATTCCAAAAGACCTCAAGCAAATACAAAAACTAACCGGATGCGTAGCGGCCTTAAGTCGCTTCATCTCCCGTTTGGGAGAAAAGGCTCTACCCCTCTACCGCCTCCTCCGACGCACCGAACATTTTGAATGGACGGATGCTGCCACAGCCGGACTCGAAGAAATAAAGGCCATACT
>NW_021301638.1:0-1636 GCF_002162155.2 Triticum dicoccoides
TCCATAAAATCATCTTCACTTTCTTCTAAAGAGGAATGCAACAAGGTAGTTTGTAAATCATCATAATATTTTGTTACAGTTTCACTACCTTGTTTTAAGTGTTGCAACTTCTTAATCATGTCACGAGTATAATAAGCAGTGACGAAAGTATGTCGCATGGCAAGTTTCAAATCATCCCAAGTAGTAGGTATATAATCAGGGTGTAACCGACAATATTCACTCCACCAAACCAAAGCATAACCAGTGAAAGAACCAACCGCAACCTTAACCTTTTTATGTTCATTGAAATTATGGGAAGCAAATATATTTTTTATGTCGAACTCCCATTCAATATATAAAGCAGGTTTAAAACGGCCATTAAATGGTGGTATAGATACATTAACATGATCATGTGCATTTGGATGTTTGTGCACCTCTCGTGACGGTTGTGGTATTTGCAAAGGTGGTGGCACGTCTCCCGCGATCGACAAAGCCCATGAATTGACTCTGAATCCTGTCATGATTAGTAGAACAAGAAACAAAACCCAAAAATAATGTTCCTATAACTACTAGGATGTGGTGGTAAAACGCTCACAGTAAAGCAAATATCAATGTCTTACAAGTTCTTACCATGCAGCAGGTGGTGATTGGCAACCAGCGGTGTCAAGTAACTCCAAATATTGAGTAAAGCGATTGCCAGGGGAGCGTACGTATACACGGTGTAGAAATATGTGGAGCTGGGTTGGCTATATATGGTAGCAAAAGATTAGCAATAATCAATTCAAAGATGCAATGTTGAATAAACGCTCAACGACGGTACTGTGCTGGTCCTAGGCTAGACCGGACTAGAGACGCGAGCCTAGAACACTAATGAGGTCACGGCGTAGCACAACTAGCATCAATGAAGGATACTAAGTAGCTCTTGACAGCAAGATATAAGTGAAGATAATGATGAAAAACAATTGCCAAGCAGGATATACAACAACTCTCTCTCCAACTTTCCTCTTAAAAAGTTTGAGCCAATTTTCTGGTAAATTCTTGCAAAGAATGCTACTAACTCAAGCTTTCCAATGCAAAAAGAATCACTCAATTCCGAGTTGATATGAGGAGTCAAAGAATTCTAAAACTGGCCTGAAAAATTGGAACAAGCTGTGTTCACGAACTTCAGAGGGCAAAAAGACCTATTTAGAAGCCGATTTTGAGGTGTCAAATATTGAACAAGCTTCTGCAACTATTTAGATGCGGCTCGTCTCTAGCTTCAATTTGAGTACTCACGGAGCCAAAACGGACTTCGTATGAGGAAGATACACCTGTTTTACTAAACAGTGCGCAAAACAGATTCCAATCCGAATTCAGGTACGAGATTGATGCTAGATAGATTCGATTTTTTTTCTCTCCTTTTTTTTCTCACGCTTTTTTTTTTCTTTTTCTTCTCTCTCTTTTTCTTTTTTTTTCTTTCCTTTTTTCTCTTTTTTTTTTCTCTCTCTTTTTTTTCTCCCTCTTTCCAAGACAAACTAGATAAGATGCAGATTGGATTAGGCGAAGATGTGAATGACCTCAACTATGATTATGACAATGAATAGTGCGTAGCACGTGGTGGAAATTAATAGATGGGATGATGGACGGCGGAAGGGATAATGATGCAGCGGCGGCGTGA
>NW_021301639.1:0-935 GCF_002162155.2 Triticum dicoccoides
GGTACACAGCATTGCATACATGATAGAGCCTATGGCTGATGCATAGGGAACATCTTTCATATTCTCTCTATCTTCTGCAGTGGTCGGGCATTGAGTCTTACTCAATTTCACACCTTGTAATACAGGCAAGAATCCTTTCTTTGCTTGATCCATTTTGAATTTCTTCAAAATCTTGTCAAGGTATGTGCTTTGTGAAAGTCCAATTAAGCGTCTTGATCTATCTCTATAGATCTTAATACCTAATATGTAAGCAGCTTCACCGAGGTCTTTCATTGAAAAACTTTTATTCAAGTATCCCTTTATGCTATCCAGAAATTCTATATCATTTCCAATCAGTAATATGTCATCCACATATAATATCAGAAATGCTACAGAGCTCCCACTCACTTTCTTGTAAATACAGGCTTCTCCGAAAGTCTGCATAAAACCAAATGCTTTGATCACACTATCAAAACGTTTATTCCAACTCCAGAGGCTTGCACCAGTCCATAAATGGATCGCTGGAGCTTGCACACTTTGTTAGCTTCCTTTGGATCGACAAAACCTTCTGGTTGCATCATATACAACTCTTCTTCCAGAAATCCATTCAGGAATGCAGTTTTGACATCCATCTGCCAAATTTCATAATCATAAAATGCGGCAATTGCTAACATGATTCGGACAGACTTAAGCATCGCTACGGGTGAGAAGGTCTCATCGTAGTCAATCCCTTGAACTTGTCGAAAACCTTTTGCGACAAGTCGAGCTTTGTAGACAGTAACATTACCATCAGCGTCAGTCTTCTTCTTGAAGATCCATTTATTCTCAATTGCTTGCCGATCATCGGGCAAGTCAACCAAAGTCCACACTTTGTTCTCATACATGGATCCCATCTCAGATTTCATGGCTTCAAGCCACTTTGCGGAATCTGGGCTCACCATCGCTTCTTCATAGTT
>NW_021301640.1:0-976 GCF_002162155.2 Triticum dicoccoides
CGATAAGAGTATGATCAAGAAGTGATCCTATAGCAACCTACGTCAAGCATAACTCCAACACCGTGTTCACTTCCCGGACTCCGCCGGAAAGAGACCATCACGGTTACACACACGGTTGATGTATTTTAATTAAGGTCAACTTCGGGTTTTCTACAACCGGACGTTAACAAATTCCCATCTGCCCATAACCGCGGGCACGGCTTTCGAAAGATAATACCCTGCAGGGGTGTCCCAACTTAGCCCATCACAAGCTCTCACGGTCAACGAAGGAATAGACCTCCACCCGAGACATTCCGATCAGACTCGGTATCCCGGTACAACAAGACATTTCGACAGGGTAAAACTAAACCAGCAACACCGCCCGAATGTGCCGACAAATCCCGATAGGAGCTGCACATATCTCTTTCTCAGGGAACACTCAGATGAGACTAGCTACGAGTAAAACCAACCCTCAAGTTTCCCCGAGGTGGCCCCGCAGGCAGCTCAGTTCGGACCAACACTCAGAGGAGCACTGGCCCGGGGGGGTTAAAATAAAGATGACCCTCGGGCTGGCCGACCCAAGGGAAAGAAAAGGCTAGGTGGCGAATGGTAAAACCAATGTTGGGCATTGCTGGAAGAGCTTTACTTAAGGCGAACTGTCAAGGGGTTCCCATTATAGCCCAACCGCGTAAGGGACGCAAAATCCGGGAACATAACACTGATATGACGGAAACTAGGGCGGCAAGAGTGGAACAAAACACCAGGCATAAGGCCGAGCCTTCCACCCTTTACCAAGTATATAGATGCATTAATTAAATAAGATATATTGTGATATCCCAACAAGTAAACATGTTCCAACAAGGAACAACATCTCCATGTTCCAACAAGGAACAAACTTCAATCTTCACCTGCAACTAACAATGCTATAAGAGGGGCTGAGCAAAGCGGTAACATAGCCAATCAACGGTTTGCTAGGACATGGTGGGTTAGAGGTTTG
>NW_021301641.1:0-1476 GCF_002162155.2 Triticum dicoccoides
AGCAGTAGCAGGAGCCACAGAAGTATCAACAGCAGCACCAACAGTTTGGCCAAACGCAAGAGGAACACGGCTCGCTCGGCGAAGGTCTATTTCGCGACGTGGAGGTAGTCGTTGTTGTTGTTGTTGGAGAGGTGCGTTAGGTGCAGCGGGTGGTGGTGGTGGAAGACGCGCGAGCAATTCATTAAATCTGTTATCGAGCTTTGTTTCGAACGTCTTCTCAAGGCCAGTGATCTTCTCCATGGCCTCTTCAAAATTGTTCAGCACATCTTGCACCTGTTCAGTCATCATTTGCTGAAACTTATCATGAAGCTCCTTGTTCGATAAATTCTCCCAGTCAATCTCGTCGGCTTGTGATCCTGGCATGGTTAGCAGCAATAGAAACAACACAAGAATATGATCCTACAGACTACGAACAAGTGGTGGTGGTGGGTGTCACAAAACCGTCAAGAAAAACTCAAATTCTTACCAGTTCTTACCCAGCAACAGGCGGTGATCGGCAACCGTTGTAGTCAAAACTCTCAAAGCTTGGATAGAGCGATTACCAGGGAGAGTCAAACGCACGACGTAGATGTATGTGGAGCTGGGAAGGCTTATACTATGGTAGCAAAAAGGGTCAGCAATAATCAATTCAGAGATGCAAAGTTGAATAAACGCTCAACGACGGTACTGTGCTGGTCCTAGGCTAGACTGTGCTAGAGACGCGAGCCTAGAACACCAACAAAATCACGTCGCGGCACGTAAACAAGGGAAAAGCACACTCTGAATTTTTTTTCGCTCTTTTCTTTTTGCGCTCTTTTTTTTTGCGCTGCTTTTTTTTTTGCGAAAAATCACTATAATGACGAGTGTCTCAAAACTCTTCCTAGCTCAAACTGACAGGATGGGCACGAAATTTTTCGACCAATTTTTTTTTTCGACTGCCCAGACCCAAAAACTGGAAACGGGTCAAAAAAAACTTCCTATAATGGCACCTGTCTCAAAACACTCAGAAACACCTAAAAATAGGATAGCCAGATTTTTTTTCGAAAAATGCGTTTTCGAAAAATTTTGGGCCTAAACGGAGCGTGGCTACCCGACTCCGGCAAGGAAACACGAATCGGAATCTAGATGGATCCCGAAAACAAACCTAATAAGCAAGGAACTCGGATTGGTGGTGGATATATGGTGGTGGTATATGGCAGCGGTGGTGGTAGCGGTGGTAGTATATGGATATGGATCGGTGGTGGTATATGGGCACGGATTGGTGGTGGTATATGGATACGGATTCGGAGCGGTGGTGGTAGATGGCAGGGACGATGATGATGGTGCGGCGGCGGCGTGACAACTTATGACCAGAACTCGAAACTCTAAAAGACTAGACTCTAAGACCAGCAACTAGACCGACGATGCAACCGCAAATTCAACAAAGCAAAACCCTAAAAAGATTATGCAAAGGCTCAGATAGGTTCGGATATGATGAACTAACCCTAATTTTTTTTT
>NW_021301642.1:0-982 GCF_002162155.2 Triticum dicoccoides
TCTAGGACATATTGTTTCCTGGCAGCTATGAGGATGATCCTCAGGTTCCGGACCCAGTCCGTATAGTTGCTGCCATCATCTTTCAGCTTGGTTTTCTCTAGGAACGCGTTGAAGTTCATGTTGACATTAGCGTTGGCCATTGATCTACAAGACATATTTGCAAAGGTTTTAGACTAAGTTCATGATAATAAAGTTCTAATCAAATTATGAACTCCCACTTAGATTAGACATCCCTTTAGTCATCTAAGTGTTACACGATCCGAGTCGACTAGCCCGTGTCCGATCATCACGTGAGACGGACTAGTCATCGTCGGTGAACATTTTCATGTTGATCGTATCTTCCATACGACTCGTGTTCGACCTTTCGGTCTCCGTGTTCCGAGGCCATGTCTGCACATGCTAGGCTCGTCAAGTTAACCCTAAGTGTTTTCGCTGTGTAAAACTATCTTACACCCGTTGTATGTGAACGTAAGAATCCATCACACCCGATCATCACGTGGTGCTTAGAAACGACGAACTGTAGCAACGGTGCACAGTCAGGGGAGAACACTTCTTGAAATTTTATAAGGGATCATCTTATTTACTACCGTCGTCCTAAGTAAACAAGATGCATAATACATAATAAACATCACATGCAATTATATAGTTGTGACATGATATGGCCAATATCATATAGCTCCATTGATCTTCATCTTCGGGGCTCCATGATCATCTTGTCACCGGCTTGACACCATGATCTCCATCATCATGATCTCCATCATCGTGTCTTCATGAAGTTGTCACGCCAATGACTACTTCTACTTCTATGACTAACGTTTAGCAATAAAGTAAAGTAGTTTACATGACGTTATTCAATGACACGCAGGTCATACAAAAAATAATGACAACTCCTATGGCTCCTGCCGGTTGTCATACTCATCGACATGCAAGTCGTGAATCCTATTACAAAGAACATGATCTCATACATCACAATTCATCATTC
>NW_021301643.1:0-989 GCF_002162155.2 Triticum dicoccoides
TGGCACCCCTATATATAGTGGGGGGAGAGGAGGGATTTCAGACCAGCCCCTGGCGCCTCCATCTCCCCCCGTTACGTCTCTCCCTCGTAGTCTCGGCGAAGCCCTGCTGCTGTGACGCCCTGCATCCACCACCACGCCGTCGTGCTGCTGGATCTTCATCAACCTCTCCTTCCCCCTTGCTGGATCAAGAAGGAGGAGACGTCTCCCGTCCCGTACGTGTGTTGAACGCGGAGGTGCCGTCCGTTCGGCGCTGGTCATCGGTGATTTGAATCACGTCGAGTACGACTACATCATCACCGTTCTTTTGAATGCTTCCGTGCGCGATCTACAAAGGTATGTAGATGCATCTAATCACTCGTTGCTAGATGAACTCCTAGATGATCTTGGTGAAACGAGTAGGAAAATTTTTGTTTTCTGTAACGTTCTCCAACAGTGGCATCATGAGCTAGGTCTATGTGTAGTTCTTCTTGCGCGAGTAGAACACAATTTGTTGTGGGCGTAGATTTGTCAACTTTCTTGCCGTTACTAGTCCTTTCTTGCTTCAGCGGTATTGTGGGATGAAGCGGCCCGGACCAACCTTACACGTACGCTTACGTGAGACCGGTTCCACCGACTAACATGCACTAGTTGCATAAGGTGGCTGGCGGGTGTCTGTCTCTCTCACTTTAGTTGGAGCGGAATCGATGAATAGGGTCCTTATGAAGGGTAAATAGAAGTTGACAAATCACGTTGTGGCTTTAACGTAGGTAAGAAAACGTTCTTGCTAGAACCCTAATTCAGCCACGTAAAACTTGCAACAACAATTAGAGGACGTCTAACTTGTTTTTGCAGCAAGTGGTTTGTGATATGATATGGCCAAAGTTGTGATGAATGATGAATGATCTATATGTGATGTATGAGATGTTCATGCTATTGTAATAGGATTCACGACTTGCATGTCGATGAGTATGACAACCGACAGGAGCCATAGGAGTTGTCTTTATTCTTTT
>NW_021301644.1:0-1375 GCF_002162155.2 Triticum dicoccoides
GTGAGAGTGAGAACATAACGATATCCTCCGCGAGCCTCAACGCTCATTGGACCGCACACATCGGTATGTATGATTTCCAACAAGTTGGTTGCTCGCTCCATTGTTCCGGAGAACGGAGTCTTGGTCATTTTGCCCAAGAGGCATGGTTCGCATGTGTCAAATGATTCATAATCAAGAGACTCTAAAAGTCCATCGGCATGGAGCTTCTTCATGCGCTTGACACCAATGTGACCAAGGCGGCAGTGCCACAAGTATGTGGGACTATCGTTATCAACTTTAAATCTTTTGGCATCTACACTATGAACATGTGTAATATTACGCTCGAGATTCATTAAGAATAAACCATTGACCATCGGAGCATGACCATAAACATATCTCTCATATAAATCGAACAACCATTATTCTCAGACTTAAATGAGTAGCCATCTCGTATTAAACGAGATCCAGATACAATGTTCATGCTCAAACTTGGCACTAAATAACAATTATTAAGGTTCAAAACTAATCCCATAGGTAAATGTAGAGGCAGCGTGTCGACGGCGATCACATCGACTCTGGAACCATTCCCGACGCGCATCGTCACCTCGTCCTTCGCCAGTCTCCGTTTATTCCGCAGCTCCTGCTGTGAGTTACAAATATGAGCAACGGCACCGGTATCAAATACCCAGGAGTTACTACGAGTACTGGTAAGGTACACATCAATCACATGTATATCAAATATACCTTTGGTGTTGCCGGCCTTCTTATCCGCTAAGTATTTGGGGCAGTTCCGCTTCCAGTGACCCTTCCCCTTGCAATAGAAGCACTCAGTCTCAGGCTTGGGTCCATTCTTTGACTTCTTCCCGGTAACTGGCTTACCAGGCGCGGCAACCTCCTTGCCGTCCTTCTTGAAGTTCTTCTTACCCTTGCCCTTCTTGAACTTAGTGGTCTTATTGACCATCAACACTTGATGTTCTTTCTTGATTTCAGCCTCTGCTGACTTCAGCATCGAGAACACTTCGGGAATGGTCTTTTCCATCCCCTGCATGTTGTAGTTCATCACAAAGCTCTTGTAGCTTGGTGGGAGCGACTGGAGGATTCTGTCAATGACCGCCTCATCTGGGAGGTTAATGTTCAGCTGGGTCATACGGTTGTGCAACCCAGACATCTTCAGGATGTGTTCACTGACAGAACTGTTTTCCTCCATCTTACAACTGTAGAACTTGTCGGAGACATCATATCTCTCGACCCGGGCATGAGCTTGAAAAACTAGTTTCAGCTCTTCGAACATCTCATATGCTCCGTGGTGCTCAAAACGCTTTTGGAGCCCCGGTTCTAAGCTGTAAAGCATGCCGCACTGAACGAGGGAGTAATCATCAGCACGAGACTGCCAAGC
>NW_021301645.1:0-1722 GCF_002162155.2 Triticum dicoccoides
ACCATGGTCCGCACGATGACCGAAGGCATCGTGAATAGGTTTTTGAGGTCCGCGAAGGCCGAGATGCTTCAAAAGAACGAGACGGAGATAAGATGTCCGTGTCGAAGATGCAAGCTGAAGAGCCTTATTGCGGACCCGGATTCCGGGCAGGTGCGGGACCACCTGCTGTTGCGTGGTTTCATGGATGGCTATCGGTGGCAAGGTGATGAAGATGACTACGAAGTCGTCCATGCGGGCCGGGCAAGAAATGAGGAAGGGCAGCAAGACAACCACCGCGGCTCGGGCGGGCGAGAAGATGAAGAATCCCCAGGAGATGATCACGACTGTGATGCTGTACACAGTCATCATGTAGAAGATGCAGGACATGATGATGAGGAAGATGCCGGAGCAGGCGACGGGCATGATCATGAAGATGATGATGCCGGCGGAGCAGATGACGCTGGACCATCGATGGGCTGGGTGCAGGACCCTCATATTCAAGAGCTGCTTCTCAAGCAGACGGATAACGCAAGAGCTGCCGCCCGAGAGAAAGCCAAGATGGATCAACTTGAGTTAGACGCGGTTACTCCATTGTATGAAGGATGCAGGCCCGAGGATACCCGCCTGAAAGTAACACTCATGGCCCTGGAGATGAAGGTAAAACACAAAATGACCGACGCATGCTTCGACGAGAACATGTCATTCTGGCACGAACGTCTTCCCAAGGGGAACAAGTGCCCGACCAGTTTGGAGGAGGCGAAGAAAATCGTGTGTCCTCTGGATTTACCGCACGTGAAATACCATGTGTGCATGAACAATTGCATCATTTATCGGGACGAGCACGCGGAGTCTACAATATGTCCGGTGTGCGGTGTCACTCGATACAAGAAGAGGAAGAAAGCTCCTCGAAAAGTGGTGTGGTACTTTCCGATCACTCCTCGTCTGCAGCGGTATTTCGCGGATCCTAAGGTAGCAAAGCTCGTACGTTGGCACGCGGATAGGGAGGAGAAGAAGCGAGAAGATGACGCAAATGATCCGGAGATAGATAAAAAAGACAAGATGCTGAGTCACCCTAAGGATGCGAGCCAGTGGCAAGCATTGAACTTCGAATACCAAGAATTTGGGAACGATCCAAGGAACATCGTGCTGGGCGCGAGCACCGATGGAGTCAATCCGTTTGGCAGCCAGAGAAGCACACATAGCACCTGGCCTGTGTTTGTGTGGATGTACAACCTTCCCCCCTGGTTGTGCATGAAGAGGAAGTACATTCACATGAGTATGCTAATTGAAGGGCCGAAACAACCAGGGAACGACATCAATCTGTATCTGGGGCTGCTGAAAGAGGAGCTTGACACGCTGTGGAAAACGCCAGCCAATATGTGGGACGCCGCAGAGAAAGAATATTTCCCTATGAGAGCCGCACTGCTCACGACGGTGCACGACTATCTCGGTTACGGATATCTTGCGGGGCAGGTAGTCCATGGATTTTCTGGATGCGTAAGGTGCATGGATGACACAACGTATCGCCAGCTAGATAGAGATCCCGGGTCTTCGAAAACCGTGTTCATGGGACATCGAAGGTGGCTTCGCGACGATGACCCGTGGAGGAAACGCAAGGATCTGTTCGATGGTGAAACCGAACCCCGAAAACGCCCGTGTACGAGGAGCGGCGAGGAAATAGACAAGCTGTTGAAAAATTGGAAAGACTGCCCACTGCCGGGAAAGAAGCAAAAGGCGCCAGAG
>NW_021301646.1:0-1432 GCF_002162155.2 Triticum dicoccoides
GGCTCCTTTCGAAGCCCTATACGGAAGGAGATGTCGTACCCCGTTAAATTGGTCAGAGACCGGAGACAGCCGCATCTTCGGACCAGATATGCTCAGAGAAGCCGAGGAAAAAGTCAAGCTAATCAGGGACCGACTTAAGACCGCTCAAAGTCGACAGAAAAGTTATTATGATCAGAAACATCGTAGGGTCAGCTTCGAACCCGGTGAATTCGTATACTTGAGAGTATCCCCGATGAGAGGATTGCAACGGTTTAAGATTAAGGGAAAATTAGCACCAAGATTCATTGGACCATTTTGCATAGTGGCACGAAGAGGCACTGTAGCCTACCAACTAGACTTACCCGAAGACTTGTCCGACATTCACGACGTGTTCCACGTCTCTCAATTAAGGAAGTGCGTAAGCAACCCAGAGAAACAAGTATCCCATGAGAACATTGACATACAGCCAGACCCCACTTATCGAGAACGTCCCATAAGAATATTAGAGGAGTCTGAAAGGAGGACCCGACAGAAAACCATCAAGTTTTTCAAAGTCCAGTGGAGCAATCACACCGACAGTGAAGCAACTTGGGAAAGCGAGGATTTTCTTCGGACAGAGCATCCACACTTATTTAAGGATCAGCTGAAATCTCGGGGACGAGATTTTTCCTAAGGGGGTAGGTGTTGTGACACTCCAAAGTTTTTATTTGGTTTTTTTTATCAAAACTTTGTGGTTTTGAGGAGAGACCTGTTTAAAAATTTTCTTTTTCAGAAAAACCTCCTTTTGCCTTGGCAAAGATTTTATTTCTTTCAAACTTTGGTGGTTGATCTTTTGCAAACTTCTTCTCTGTTAGTTCCCTCTAAAAATCTAATTTTTTTTGGGAGTTTTTAATTTGTTTTATTTTTTTAAGTGAAGCTCTATGAAAATTTGGGTTTTTCTTATCTTTGAAGCCACCCTTGGCTTTGTATTTTTGCCCATGAGATAAAACCCCTCCAAAACCTCCCTCCCCCTAGTGATCAACCTAAATTCTCTGTCCCAACTAATCCAAACTGGTTTTGGATTTTTATTCTAATTATTTTTCCCCTCAATTCAATTCTGAAAATTATTTGGAGCCTGAGGGATTTTCAAAGCAAGTACACTTTTTCATTTGAGTTTTGACCTCAAACCAATTCTCCTGGATTGTCCTTTGAACCCACAACCCAGAACCATCTTGATCCACTCCTCCCCTTTTCAAATTTTTCAAAATGCAGTCTCTGCAAGTTTGGACCAGATTTGCCAAATTTGGTGAAATTCATATCCACACTGCTCCAAAAATTCCACCAAAAATCATGCAGCCTACTTGAGCAAGGAGAAGCCACTCCACCAAAAATCAGCTCAAGGAAAAATCACCAGAGGCCAATTTCATTCGGTCGAACACCTGGTGGGCACTGTTACTGTTCAAAGTTCAGAAAA
>NW_021301647.1:0-1558 GCF_002162155.2 Triticum dicoccoides
TTTTTTTTACAAAAATGATAAGAACAAGAGGCTCACCAAGGTGGTACCGGCGCTGGGACGATGCGGGCGATCGACGGCGGTGAGGACGGGGACGGGAAGGCACTAAGTAAAACACAGTTAGACACATGCAAACTAAGAAGTTAATTTGAGCTCCAATTGCATATAAATCAAATAAACTCCCACATAATTACTCCTAAACTAAAACTCAACAAATCACTATACTTATAGAGCATGAAACGAGCTAAATAGCAATGACAGATGAAAGGATGAAGTTGCTAACTTTTTAGAACCCATGGATAGATGGGGTGCCTCCAATCTTGACAAATCTTGGCAAAAATGGAGGATGAACTCGAGCTTGGGTAAGGAAACAGAGAGAAGAGAAAGCTTGGACTCGGGCTGGATGAAGCAACTTTATATAGGGGGAAGACTTTAGTCCTGGTTGGACATACCAACCGGGAGTAGTCCCGATTGGTGAGACCAACCGCGACAAAAGGGGCTCATAGGGGCCCAGCCTGCCGCAACCCCTTCAGTCCTGGTTGGTATCACCAACTGGGACTAGAGGTCCTGTTTGAACCGAGACTACCCCGTCTGCTCCTAGCCATTAAAACTGGGACTAATGCTCACGTTAGTCCCGGGCCCAAACCCGACCGGGACTAGTGCTCCGGATGAAAGGTTAGTTTTCTACAAGTAGACACCTGAGTTTTCTGGAGACAATGAGGACCCCTGGTGTGGGGGTTGCTGCTAGAAACTCTTATAGCAAAGTCATCATCTCTTCCACATGATTTTATTGGACGGGTTAAAAGTCTTAATGAAGCTAAGTTTCGGGTTTCATGTCGGGCATTATATTGGTATCACTCTTCACAAGTCTATTATTCTGGGGAATGATTGTGCTTTTGTAGTTTCTTTTCTTACAAATGGAAACATTGAAAGGTCTCCTCTCGTTGATCTCAATAAGAAGGCATTGAGGATCGGCTTCTCCAGAACTACAAAATTTCAAAAAATTAACCGGTTTACTGATGGAATGACACACAAGATTGCGAAGTATTGTTTCGATAGTAGGTCTGATGGTGTTCTTCTTAATATTTTGCCGACCTATGTGGTGTATGCTTTAATTAATGATTCACAATAATTTTTTTATTAATTAATATATAGGGTGTTTTAATGAACACTAGAAGTTATAATAGAAATCATTTGGTTGCACCACATGAAAAGATAGAAACTTTCTATCATGATGCAATACATGACATGGTTGGCGTAGACACAAATGAAAAATCCCCAAAGGTCACACAATTTGCTGGATATCCTATAGCATCCTACTGTAGAATAAAAATTGTAGGATTTTCAAGGGATTCAATCTTTGACATTTTGTAATCTCTGCGGGATTTCCTAGAAAAAATTTATGGTTCTCGAAACTTAATGTGGAGAGCTGATACTAGCATAAATATCTGAGAGTTGAGGAAACTTATAGAAATTTTCTCGGCTAATATACAATTCTTATTTCAGGTCGAATATGTTATTTCACGTCGGTGGCCCACCAAATGGGTGCATAGTTATCCGT
>NW_021301648.1:0-2664 GCF_002162155.2 Triticum dicoccoides
CCATCAGACCTACTATCGAAACAATACTTCGCAATCTTGTGTGTCATTCCATCAGTAAACCGGTTAATTTTTTGAAATTTTGTAGTTCTGGAGAAGCCGATCCTCAATGCCTTCTTATTGAGATCAACGAGAGGAGACCTTTCAATGTTTCCATTTGTAAGAAAAGAAACTACAAAAGCACAATCATTCCCCAGAATAATAGACTTGTGAAGAGTGATACCAATATAATGCCCGACATGAAACCCGAAACTTAGCTTCATTAAGACTTTTAACCCGTCCAATAAAATCATGTGGAAGAGATGATGACTTTGCTATAAGAGTTTCTAGCAGCAACCCCCACACCAGGGGTCCTCATTGTCTCCAGAAAACTCAGGTGTCTACTTGTAGAAAACTAACCTTTCATCCGGAGCACTAGTCCCGGTCGGGTTTGGGCCCGGGACTAACGTGAGCATTAGTCCCAGTTTTAATGGCTAGGAGCGGACGGGGTAGTCTCGGTTCAAACAGGACCTCTAGTCCCAGTTGGTGATACCAACCAGGACTAAAGGGGTTGCGGCAGGCTGGGCCCCTACGAGCCCCTTTTGTCGCGGTTGGTCTCACCAATCGGGACTACTCCCGGTTGGTATGTCCAACCAGGACTAAAGTCTTCCCCCTATATAAAGTTGCTTCATCCAGCCCGAGTCCAAGCTTTCTCTTCTCTCTGTTTCCTTACCCAAGCTCGAGTTCATCCTCCATTTTTGCCAAGATTTGTCAAGATTGGAGGCACCCCATCTATCCATGGGTTCTAAAAAGTTAGCAACTTCATCCTTTCATCTGTCATTGCTATTTAGCTCGTTTCATGCTCTATAAGTATAGTGATTTGTTGAGTTTTAGTTTAGGAGTAATTATGTGGGAGTTTATTTGATTTATATGCAATTGGAGCTCAAATTAACTTCTTAGTTTGCATGTGTCTAACTGTGTTTTACTTAGTGCCTTCCCGTCCCCGTCCTCACCGCCGTCGATCGCCCGCATCGTCCCAGCGCCGGTACCACCTTGGTGAGCCTCTTGTTCTTATCATTTTTGTAAAAAAAATCTTATTTGTATGATTTAGATAATTACTAGTATAATTTGCTTACTTGTATGATTGTTTGTTATATATAGTTTCATGGTTTTGATATCCGTCCCCGTCGGTCCTCGTTCGGTTTATGGTTTGGATGTGGTATACTATCACTACAAAAAAAATACACTTCTGTGATGATACGTGTTTGTCACAGTAGGTCACGTTTTTTATCATGCATGTCCATCCATGACAATTTTATGACAGAATTAAGATAGTCATACATGTGCTGTCGTAGAAGTGTTCCATGGCATTAGCAAAATTATAATCACGGAAGTGTCGACTTCCATGTGCTTTCGTCAAGGGTGACCGACACGTGGCATCCACCGTAACGGAATGCCGTTAAGCTATTGGGTCCGGTTTTGGATCCGATAACCCGTTAACAGCCCGGACAAATGGGGATTTCCCACGTGTAAAATCATCATTGGCTAGAGGAAACACATGTCAGCTCCGCGTTGGCACAGGTGTCACTCATCCAATGGGCGAGATGCGCTTATGAAATGTTGACACATGGACCGGCCCAAAAGTGTCCCATAAAGTTTAAATGGGCCGGCCCAACTAAAGGCCCACAAGATTTTGCGGTCCATAATGGGTCGGCATAGCTAATGGCCCACTAGATTTTGTGGACCACAATGGACCGTCAGGGCTAAAGGCCCACAAGATTCTGCGGGCCATAACAGGACGGCCCAGTTAAAGGCCCATGAGATTTTGCGGACCATAATGGGTCGGCCCAGCTAAAGGCCCACAAGATTTTGCGGACCATAATGGGCCAGTCCAGCTAAAGGCCCACGAGATTTCACCGACCATAATGGGCCGGCCCAGCTAAAGGCCCACAAGATTTCGATGACACTAGTAGGCCGACCCATTAATAGGCTGCCATGTTTTAGGCCAAATGCCGGTCCATATTTGATCCGGTCTATTAACAGCCTGCCATGATCTGGGCCTAATATAGGCCCATATGAAATCTGGCCCGTTAAAAGCCTACCACGTTCTGGGCCAAATTATGGCCCAGATCAGGTCCGGCCCTTTGAGAGGCTTTGGGCTAATTTATGGCCCATATCAGATTCGGCCCGTCAACCGGACGCTATGCTTTTGGGCCCACTTGATAAAGGCCCATTTAGTAATTCGGCATGATATTATTTTCGGCTTGTTAAAGGCCCGTTTAACATTTCGGCCATATATTTATTTCGGCCTGTTAAAAGCCCGTCATATAGTTGGGCCTAACTATGGCTCGGTTTGCATCCGGCCTGCTCACAGCCAATAATCTGATTGGGCAAAACAAGGACCGAGACAATTTTGGCCTGTTACAAGCCCGTGATTTGATTGGCACAATCATGGGCCGAGGTCTATTTCGGCCTGCTGCCAGCCCGTTAGTTGTTTGGCACGTTTCAGGCCCAACCTACATTTCTGCCTCCTAAAAGCCCATTGAGTTTTCTTACGAAAATAGGGCCGGCGGTTTACTCGGCCTATTAAAGGCCCGAATCTACTAGTGGGCCAGTTTACATTTAGGCCTGTTAACGGGCCAAGATGACGGGGCCCATGATGCGGATCATACATAGTGATTTGCATGA
>NW_021301649.1:0-1369 GCF_002162155.2 Triticum dicoccoides
ATTTCATGTTTTCTTTAGGGGGTCAGGCCCGTTTTAAGCGTGAAAGGGATATCCGGTAACCAATTGAATTGTATGAAGTACGAAGAAATAATTTGCATATGATTCTGCTAAACTGGAATTCCTCTCCGATGTTTTCAGGAAATGATGCACCATCACAGTACATTATTTTTACTTTATTCCAGCTATAAAAATTTATAGGTTTAAATGACAATTTTGTCAGCGGATGGTGTTGTATGGTGCCTCTGTGATACCACTACACATAGTTTATGCGAAAGCTTGCTCCAAATTCAGAAAAGAATCCTCCAATCCAACCAGAACATCAAGGTATTACAGTGTGCGCAATGCCCACTCAAGTGAAAAAGGCTTCGAATGCTACTTGGAGAAAATCATTGACAAAACTTTATGCATGATCATGGATTAATCAAAAACAAGGATGTAGGTAAAACAAGACTGCTCATTTTTATACCGAACTACAGAACATCGGAACAAATTCTTCACTCATTTACACACACGACAGCATCAGAACAAGTCATCATTCCTTTATACACCACACTACAGAACCTCAGAGCAAGTGAACCAATGAATCCGTTAATAGAAATTAATGGCATCTCTATAGTGATCTATTCATGACATAAGTGACCCATTTGCTACACCAGAATTAAATCTAACATGAAGGTCTCTATAACTGAAGAATTTAAATTAAGCCCAGCCAAATCACATGATTTACTACTAATACTTACAGTGTTAGGGAAAAAGAAATTAGAAAGAGAACTATACTATAAGTCAAATACAATGCAAACAGTAGCACTATTTCTCTATAATCCTGGAGATCTCTATAATTTTAAGCAAGACATTATCAGTGATTGCATCTGTACCTCATTCGTAGAATCTATGAAGAAACAGGTCAACATCCCCAAAATCTGAGAGAACTACCAACTTGAGAGAGAATAATAATCAACCTTGCAGGGGAATCACAAAAATGCATATACATCGGCACGAAGCTCAAAATAGGGATGTGAAGCAAACCAACTAATATTTTCTCCACGAAGAGATTAGCAAATACTCCCTCCATTCCTTTATGTAAGGTGTATAATTTTCAGTACAATGACCAAGGCACATAACTATACACAACATAGGACAAAATTAACCATGGCTAAATCATTTATTAGTGGCAAGTAAATCATTTAAGCTAGGAAAGTAAGATATATGCACAATCAGGAGAGAGATAATTTCCTTTATCTCTTTACAAGAAGAGATACATGCAATCGGCGAAAAGATACTTTCCTTTTTACTAGAGGGCTAAAAACGGTTTTTTGAGGAATTGGAAGAAACGCACCTTACATTGTGAAATTTTATCAAAAAACAAATA
>NW_021301650.1:0-816 GCF_002162155.2 Triticum dicoccoides
TAATTAGGCGCAGGGGCCCACATGGCAGTGGCTCATAGGGTGATTAGCCCCTAATTAAGTGGCCACATCGGCGAATGACGCCGGCGACCACGGCGACGGCGAGACCTCGCCGGAGTTGCTCGGGACGGCGCTACAGCCCGCGGCTGGTCGCGCTGAGGGCACCAAGAGGAAGCCCGTGCTCCCGCGCATCTAGGGGGACCCACGAGAGGGCGTGGGGTGGCCGGAGTTGAGCGCGGCATCGACCCCGGCGGCGGCCGGAGCTCGGGGGTTCGCGGGACCGGCGCTGCGGTGTGCAAACAAGATAGTGGTCGCGCTAGTTTTACTCTACGGGACGCAACGAGTGCAACGGACGCAGGCGTGGGACCATTTGGTCACCGGGGCTTCACCGGCGACGAGCCCGTGCGGCGGAGCGTCTCGGCTCCGATGGAGGGAGCGGCTAGGGGGTGAATTAAGCAAAGAGGCATGGGGGAAACGATGCAGCGGCTCACCGCGGTTCTACTGGTGCTGCTGGCGAGGCAGGGGAGGCACGGGGTCCGGCGAATCGACGGAGGGGAGCTTCGGTGGCCGGCGACGGAACGGCGATGGTGGCGGCGTTGCAGGGCTTCCGGAGGGCCGTGGGTCGGTGGGGAGGAAGGAGGGGGTCGAGGCGGAGCTCCCTGGGGCGTCGGTGAGGCGTGGGGAGCACGGTGGCTGCGGCAATCGGCGTCGGTGGCGATGGGCTCCGCTCGGGCGCGTGCAGGGAGGGAAGCAGAGGAGGGAACGGGGTCCAGGGGAAGAGAGGGGAGGTGCAGGGGGCGAGGGGAAGTGCGTGGCGTC
>NW_021301651.1:0-1342 GCF_002162155.2 Triticum dicoccoides
CTTAGGGGATCATCTAGTGGTCTAGCCATGATTTGTGTCCTAGTGTGAAGATTCTGGCCTTTATTCTCGGAAGCATCCCGTGATGCTACTTAGTAGTAGGTATTCTACTCCTGGGTTCTTGAACCCGAGATTCACTCCACCTACTTCGTGTTGATAGTAATTGCTAGTTCCTTTATGATATTAGTAACTTTGCGATAGTCCTCGAAGTTCGTGGTATTTCCTTCTTCCAAATACTATGAACTATTATGGCAGAAGTTCCTCGTTGAACTGAAATATCACAACAGGATTATTCTTGAGGAGTTCCCCATTCATAAATCGTGACTCTGCCAGTTCTACCTTTCTGCATGGGTTATCCGGAAGAATTATGTTGAACTCGGTTCGACATACTAATTTATGCATCCACAACTCAGAAAGTTATATGTTCCTTTGAGTTGTCCCTCTTTAGTTGTCTACTGACCTTCGTCTATCAATTGATAGTCAAGAGTATGCGCGCGTTCGTTGTCGATGCCTATTACTCTTGTGGCCCGTCAAGCCATTCCGTCCTGAATGACTAGGAGAAACAAACTCCAGTACCTCATCCATATGTAGGGTTGGGTCAAAGTAGTTGTGTTCCGCAGATCAAGTTACAATCCAGCTTCTGGTCTGCTCTACCCTGAAGTATTACCTTCTTTATGACAGGAATTTCATGAGAATTGCACCACCTTTTGTGAATTCTTGACATAGTGATACTTCTCGCCATCCTTTTTCATTCCTCGGTTCCGTGTTGATGCAACCGGAATACCGACAAATGAATTGTGATGTGTGAAATCAATACTCCTAGCAACCTCGTTGCTTGGTAGTTAAAGGATAATAATTTTATTCTTAGTATGTTGGTTATTGAATCATCCTTCTAAGACTTATCGTGCTACCTAGTTCTTATTTCGGTGCACCCTTCGATTGATGAGTTAGGATCTTGTCAAGTCCTCACTCATTTGATTATATCGTCTTGCCCTCAAAAGCGAGATTGTTCTCGAGCTTAGTAACATACCGGTGGTTCGTGATTTTCTGAATGTCTTCTCGGAAGTATCACCAGGTCGTCACCTGACCGTTATGTTGAGCCCGTGATCAAGTTGGTTTCTTAAGAACCACCTTCTTTCCAAGAATCGGTGTTAGATATCCCTGAGCTAGTTGGTTAAGCTGGACAACAACTTGGAGAGTTGGAAGATAAAAGCTTGTCTGACTTAGTTCGTTCCAAAGGGATATTCTTGTGTAGTGTGTGTTGAAGAAAGATGATATCTTCATCGATTGGTCCCTGTGATCAGTTGTTGGACCTATTGTCTTATCAATCCTTTGATTTGAGTGT
>NW_021301652.1:0-1347 GCF_002162155.2 Triticum dicoccoides
CCCCCACCATGCCTTGGATAAACCCGATGTATCTAACATGGCGTTAACCAAATCAGTTAGAGTACGGTTTTTCCGCTCGGCAACCCCGTTTGACTGGGGTGAATAGGGAGGCGTCCTCTCATGAATAATGCCGTGTTCCGCACAGAAGGAATCAAACTCACTCGAGAAGTACTCTCCACCACGATCTGACCGAACTCGTTTAATTTTCTTTTCAAGTTGATTTTCAACTTCTGCCTTATAGATTTTAAAGTAGTGTAGAGCCTCATCTTTAATATTTAACAGATACACATAGCAATATCTAGTGGAATCATCTATCAATGTCATGAAGTATCTCTTTCCACCTTTAGTCAACACACCATTCATCTCGCAAAGATCAGAATGTATGAGTTCTAATGGTGCCAGGTGTCTCTCCTCCGCGGCCTTATGAGACTTGCGAGGTTGCTTAGCTTGCACACATGAAAGGCACTTAGAACCTTTGGCTAAAGTGAAACTCGGGATTAAATTCAACTTGGCTAGCCGCGTCATAACACCAAAACTAATGTGACAAAGACGTGAATGCCAAACTTCAGATTCATTAACATTCTAATGAATATGGTTCACGACTTTATTACAAAAATCTGCGAGGGAAAGGCGGAACATCCCTCAGCTCTCATAACCTTTTCCAACAAAGAGTCCATATTTTGTAACAACTAATTTATTAGACTCGAAAACCAACTTAAACCCTTCTCTACATAGAAGGGAGCCACTAACGAGGTTCTTCTTGATGGCGGGGACATGCTGCAGGTTCTTCAGCTGCACGATCCTTCCCGAAGTAAACTTCAGATCGACCGTGCCAACACCATGAACAGAAGCACTCGCGCCATTCCCCATCAATACGGACCCGTGACCTGTGACCTGGTAAGAAGTGAACAATGAAATGTCAGCACACACATGAACACCTGCACCTGTGTCCACCCACCAATCGTTGGGTTGAAACACTGAAAAAATAGTAAATAAATTACCGTACCCAGATGCACCATTCTCATTGTTGCCCACAATCATGTTGACAGACTTGGAGTCCTGTCCTGACTTCTTGTACTTGTTTGGGCACTTGTTGGCCCAATGTTCAACCGAACCACAAGTAAAGCAGCCCTCGTTCTTCTTGAAGGTCTTCTTACCCTTCTTCTTAAAGTCGGTATTGTGTTGGACACCGTTCTTTCCCTTGGGCTTGTGGGAGTTGAAGTTCTTCTGGTTCACCATGTTGGCAACAGAAGTCCCTTCGGCCCCTTTTCCGTGCGAGTCTTTTGCCCTCGAATTCTGCTCAACACTCAGATGGCCAATGACATCCTCCACAGAGAATTCACGCCT
>NW_021301654.1:0-1320 GCF_002162155.2 Triticum dicoccoides
TTGTGGCGTCAGACCTCTTCTAATGGATAGTTGCTTAGATGAGGCGCTAAGCACATTAAATAGTTTAGCAACTATAGTTTCTAAGGCTTAGACTAGTGACATATGCATGAAACTAGTCTAAGTTACTACCTTCATAACGCAAAGTAACATAATAGTAGTATCATGGATGGCTTCATTTATTAACTTGTAGACTCATCTTGTCTTGGGAAGTGCTATGTTACAGTAACATATTATGTTACCACCTCTCATTAACTACTTGCCACGTAAGCAAAATTTTCTTGAAATGCGCTATGTTACTACATAAGTTACTCTCACTATGACTAGCCTAATGCATTGGTGCTTAAGTTGTTGTTCCTAAGCTCCCTTCATTTAATGACTTACCAACTAAACTCTTTCATGCATTGGTGAGCTTGCTTCGTTTAAATGTTTGGCCTAGGTTTGCGCGCTTGGCATTGGTTCTTTCTGGGTCACCAAACTCATCTCTCTCCTCTTAATTGTCTTGCCACATCAGATTTTTTTTTTGTCTACGTGGTAGGCTTAGCACCTGTACAATGTGGAGCATTGGGAGGGGCCTCATATATACTTCTTTGAAACCTTGTCTGCTGCTTGCTGAAATACTACTACTTACTTCAGTGCTAGCTGTATATTATAGTGTGTACTGTAAGACTATGGAGAAAATTGTACTAGAATTTTTTTGGGGATCAAGCTATGGTATAAAATACCTGGAAAATCATTTTATTCATTCCAGTAATTAAGTTCCTGAGATGAGATCATCTATCTTATTCTTATCTGTGATAACAACATATGCCCAGCTGGTCTGGTCTCATGTATAGGTATAGCAGCCGGAGCCCGACCTGGTGTACATATAAAGAGTAGAAGAAGCAATCAGTCAATCAATCTAGTTTTTATTAAAGCTAATGGCTAGTTGGGAAGCCGCCTAGAATTATTCTGCTCATTTGTTAAACCATCATAACATCCTACACAAATGATTATTCTGCTCATTTATTATACAATTGTTATTCTGCCGTCACGATAATCAAAATATGGCAGACTACGTATTCAAATACACATCACATCATAAGCCAAGGGCGACCAAGTCAAGTCTCGAAGGCGAGAATACATCAAGCGGATCCAAAGTATTATGAGTAATAGCATCTCCAGCCGCGCCTCAGAACGGCCTTTCCAGGCGATTTTTCGCGTCGGCGTCGAAAAAACGGCCCAGTCACGCCCCAGGAGCCCGATTTTTGCCGGCCTGGGCCGAAATCAGCGCCGGCGGACCCAGGGCGAACCCGGTGCGCTGGGGCCGCCCAGGGGCGCAGG
>NW_021301655.1:0-1960 GCF_002162155.2 Triticum dicoccoides
CTTGTTCTTGCTCCAATGTTCATCCTTCTCCAAGCTAGGCCCTTCATTTGTAAGCAAAACAAATGTATCCAATTTAGGCAGCATTATATTCTCATGAACATTAGAATCATTACCAAGAAACGAAAGTACCTGGTAATTTAGTTGGCGTGCACGAGCTCTAGTAATTGGTCCAGTATGTATAGCAGCAGGGGCTGTGGGTGTAACAATTGTATTGATGTCCTCATCATCCTCCCCTTCTTGAAATGAAGTCGTCCTCGACGGAAGTTCATCTTCCTCACCCAAATAAGGCTTCAAATCTGCAATGTTAAAAGTGGGACTAACCCCAAAATCTGCAGGCAGCTCAAGTTTATATGCATTATCATTTATTTTCTCTAACACCTTAAAGGGACCATCAGCACGTGGCATTAACTTTGATTTGCGCAAATCAGGAAATCTATCCTTACGCAAATGTAACCAAACAAGATCTCCAGGTGCAAACACAACATGTTTTCTACCCTTATCTCCACAAGTTTATATTTAGCATTCATACGTCAATGTTTTCCTTAGTTAACTCATGCATTTTTAAAATCAATTCAGCACGTTGTTTAGCATCAAAATTAACCTTCTCCGAAGATGGAAGAGGCAACAAATCAATAGGTGCACGAGGTAGGAAACCATACACAACTTCAAAAGGGCACATCTTAGTAGTAGAATGCAATGAACGATTATAAGCAAATTCAATATGAGGCAAGCATTCCTCCCACATTTTCTTATTATTCTTCAAAACAGCCCTAAGCATAGTAGACAACGTTCTATTGACTACTTCAGTTTGTCCATCAGTTTGGGGGTGACAAGTAGTACTAAAAAACAGTTTAGTCCCCAACTTAGCCCATAAACATCTCCAAAAGTGGCTAAGAAATTTAGTATCACGATCTGAAACAATAGAATTTGGCACACCATGCAAGCGAATAATTTCACGAAAGAACAAATCAGCAACATTAACAACATCATCGCTTTTATGACATGGTATAAAGTGTGCCATTTTCGAGAATCTATCCACGACAACAAATATGCTATCCCTCCCCTTCTCTGTTCGAGGTAAACCTAAAACAAAGTCCATAGATATATCCTCCCAAGGAACACTAGGTACAAGCAAAGGCATATATAAACCATGAGGATTGAGTCGTGACTTAGCTTTTTGACATGTAGTGCAGCGAGCAATAAAACGCTCAACATCCCGTATCATCTTTGGCCAAAAGAAATGTGCAGCAAGTACGTCCTCCGTCTTCTTCACGCCAAAGTGTCCCATTAATCCTCCTCCATGCGCCTCCTGCAACAACAAAAGACGAACGGAGCTAGCTGGAATGCATAGCTTGTTAGCACGAAACACAAATCCATCGTTAACAACAAACTTGTTCCACATTCTTCCTTCTTTACAATTCTGCATTACATCTTTAAAATCAGCATCATGCACATATTGATCTTTGATGGTCTCCAAACCAAATATTTTGAAGTCAAGTTGTGAAAGCATAGTATAGCGACGATACAATGCATCAGCAATAACATTTTCTTTTCCCTTCTTGTGTTTAATGACATAAGGGAAAGTCTCAATGAATTCAACCCATTTAGCATGTCTACGATTCAGTTTAGCTTGACTTTTAATATGTTTCAAAGATTCATGATCAGAATGTATAACAAATTCTTTGGGCCATAAATAATGTTGCCATGTTTCTAAAGTCCGAACAAGAGCATATAATTCTTTATCATAAGTAGAATAATTCAGACTAGGCCCACTCAATTTTTCAGAAAAGTATGCAACAGGTTTGCCATCTTGTAATAACACACCTCCTAATCCAATTCCACTAGCATCACATTCAAGCTCAAAAGTCTTATTAAAATCAGGAAGTTGGAGTAAAGGAGCATGTGTCAACTTATCTTTCAATACCGTGAAGGCTTCTTCCTGTGCGGTACCCCAAAGAAA
>NW_021301656.1:0-928 GCF_002162155.2 Triticum dicoccoides
TTAAAAGTGGGACTAACCCCAAAATCTGCAGGCAGCTCAAGTTTATATGCATTATCATTTATTTTCTCTAACACCTTAAAGGGACCATCAGCACGTGGCATTAGCTTTGATTTGCGCAAATCAGGAAATCTATCCTTACGCAAATGTAACCAAACAAGATCTCCAGGTGCAAACACAACATGTTTTCTACCCTTATCTCCAGCAAGTTTATATTTAGCATTCATACGCTCAATGTTTTCCTTAGTTAACTCATGCATTTTTAAAATCAATTCAGCACGTTGTTTAGCATCAAAATTAACCTTCTCCGAAGATGGAAGAGGCAACAAATCAATAGGTGCACGAGGTAGGAAACCATACACAACTTCAAAAGGGCACATCTTAGTAGTAGAATGCAATGAACGATTATAAGCAAATTCAAAATGAGGCAAGCATTCCTCCCACATTTTCTTATTATTCTTCAAAACAGCCCTAAGCATAGTAGACAACGTTCTATTGACTACTTCAGTTTGTCCATTAGTTTGGGGGTGACAAGTAGTACTAAAAAGCAGTTTAGTCCCCAACTTAGCCCATAAACATCTCCAAAAGTGGCTAAGAAATTTAGTATCACGATCTGAAACAATAGTATTTGGCACATCATGCAAGCGAATAATTTCACGAAAGAACAAATCAGCAACATTAACAGCATCATCGCTTTTATGACATGGTATAAAGTGTGCCATTTTCGAGAATCTATCCACGACAACAAATATGCTATCCCTCCCCTTCTTTGTTCGAGGTAAACCTAAAACAAAGTCCATAGATATATCCTCCCAAGGAACACTAGGTACAGGCAAAGGCATATATAAACCATGAGGATTGAGTCATGACTTAGCTTTTTGACATGTAGTGCAGCGAGCAATAAAACGCTCAACATCCCGTCTCATCTTTG
>NW_021301657.1:0-1562 GCF_002162155.2 Triticum dicoccoides
CCTGCTCTCTCTCACTCTCCCTCAGCTCCTCCCTCCTCTCCCTCGCTCTCTCTCTCACACGGCCGAACACCACCATCGCCGCCGTTCGCCATAGCAGCCGTCACCGGCCACCCCTCGCTCCCCCGACTAGCCCAGAGGCTCCGCCTCGACCCCCTCTTCCTCCCCACCGCTCCACGAGCCTCCGGAAGCCCTGCATCGCCGCTCACGTCGCCGTTCCCCTTCTCGGCCACCGGAGATCGTCGCCGTCGAATCGGGAGCTACCGGACGCCCCCGAGCCCGCTAACCATCCCTGCAGCTCCGCGGTGAGCCACTGATTCGATTCCCCCTTGCCCCGTCGTCCCTAGCCTCCTGTAGCTGCCGCCCCTTTGAGCTCCGAAGGTCGCCGCCGCCGTGCCTCGTCGCCGCCGTGGCTGGAGCCGTTGTAGCTCGAAGCCGAGCACACCATCGTGCTCCACACCTCACTAGGAGCATGTAGCACGCACCAACGCCTCCCCTAACGCCCTGCAACGCCGATTCCGACCGCACCCGAACTCCGGCCGCCGCTCATGAGCTCGCCGTCGACGGTACAGGCCACCTCAGGCACGGCCACCACCACCGTTCGACGCGCGGGAGCAAGGGCTCTCCAACGAGCCCAAGCACGGCCTCGCCCGTGCCCTGTAGCGCGATCCCGCATCGCGCCGCCGTCTCGGGCCTCGCCGGCGTCATGTCGCCGGTGGGTTTGACCCACCTTGACCACGGCAGGACCCCCCTGTGTCCCTGACAGGTGGGCCCAGCCCTGTAGCTAATTAGGATTAGCACTAACCGAATCAGTTAAACTAACTACCCCCCTAACACTGACACTGGGCCCCAGCGCCACTAATTCCTAATTAGGATAAATTAAACCTGTTAAACCCCCCTGTCACTGACGTGTGGACCCCACACGTCAGGTTTGACCTCAGCCAGCCGCAGTTGACCACTGACGTCATGCTGACGTCATGCTGGCGCAATAATTATATTTCTGGATTTAAATTTAATCAGGAAATTCCAGAATATTATTTAAACTTCAAAAATTCATAACTTTTATTCTGTAACTCCAAATTGGACAAATTATATATGAAAAATGATCAGAAAAATCCAATCTATCCATCTGTACTATTTTCATGCATGATCAAACAAGTTAAATTGATGTTTTAAGAAGAATAAGGAAAAGCACTTTAAGAGGCCATGTTTGAGTTTGAAATTTGAATCTTTGATTCAAATTTGTTCAAACCCTTCTGGTTTTAGCTGCATTAGCCCAACACACTCATATTGCCATGTTTCATGCATGCATCATATTGTTGCACATTGTTTGGTGACGGTTGTGTACCGATGTCCTCTGCGACAGGTTCTGCCTCCGAGGAGTACCGTGATTACCCTAACGAAGAACCGTATCCGTGCATCGAACCATCAGGCAAGCAACCAACCATTTGATCATATCGATACAATCCCATGTTCTCGCTCCTGCTCTCTTTTACTGCATTAAGACAACGCGTTTCAAACTGCTGTGTGCTGCGGTAGTTGAACCCATTTCCTCTGCATGACCT
>NW_021301658.1:0-1409 GCF_002162155.2 Triticum dicoccoides
GTATTAATGCCGCCAGGTGTTGCGGTGGCCCTCCTACAATTATATAAGCATGGTGGCAGGCGTAGGCACCCGGCACGCAGCTTGTATGAGGTCCCGGTGCGACGCTTTGACTTTGCACGGACGGGCTTTGAGCAGTAGATGTATCCACCCGGTTGTGTAAGGTCAGCCCATAGGCCCATGGCAACATCTGGCCCGGATGTTGCTCCAAAGTGTTCCTATGGGCTGACCTAACACAACCGGGTGGGGAGGTCCACTGGTCAAAGCCCGTCCGTGCAAAGTCAAAGGGTTAGATCCCGTGGTCAAACGCTACAGGGTTAGGCGGGACGGGGGCACTTGGGGGTAGCAATGCCACCGGAGCGTCGCACCGGGCCCTCATACATGCGGGGTGGAGTGGTGGCATGTCCGAAGAGGCGGGATGCGTCTCCGGTGCGTGGCCCCCCCTCACGGACGGCGATGACACGGTAGTAGACGTTTTGCGGTAACAATGCGGCGTCAATATTACTAAATACTCGGAGCGCGATAAAATCATGAGTTTTTTTGCATGACGTGGGCACATGTGCTATAGGAACGACGATATTTTTTCATAATTTTTGGTGATGGAGAAGTATCCAAAAAATTCCCTCTACGCGGATTGCCCTTCGCGCGTCTACGGCTGTGGCCGGCGGCCTCCGGGGGCTAGCATGCCGCCAAATCTTGCGTAGGCGGCCTCTCACAAGTCTGGAAGTGTTGTGGCGGTTGCAAACGCCCGGCACGCGTGTCCGGGGTGTGCCCCCCCTCACGGACGGCGCCGCCGCCGGCACCTGGAGGGGGAAACGAACGCGTGGGGTCTACACGGAGGGGATCTTGCTGTGGGTCTGGCCCGGATGTTGCTCCAAAGTGTTCCTATGGGCTGACCTAACACAACCGGGTGGGGAGGTCCACTGGTCAAAGCCCGTCCGTGCAAAGTCAAAGGGCTAGATCCCGTGGTCAAACGCTACTGGGTTAGGTGGGATGGGGGCACTTGGGGGGTAGCAATGCCTCCGGAGCGTCGCACCGGGCCCTCATACATGCGGGGTGGTGTGGTGGCATGTCCGAAGAGGCGGGACACGTCTCTGGTGCGTGGCCCCCCCTCACGGACGGCGATGACACGGTAGTAGACGTTCTGCGGTAACGATGCGGCGTCAATATTACTAAATACTCGGAGCGCGATAAAATCATGAGTTTTTTTGCACGACGTGGGCACATGTGCTATAGGAACGATGGTATTTTTTCATAATTTTTGGTGATGGAGAAGTATCCGAAAAATTTCCTCTACGCGGATTGCCCTTCGCGCGTCTACGGCTGTGGCCGGCGGCCTCCGGGGGCTAGCATGCCGCCAAATCTTGCGTAGACGGCCTCTCACAAGTCTGGATGTGTTGTGGCGGTTGCAA
>NW_021301659.1:0-628 GCF_002162155.2 Triticum dicoccoides
TTCTCCAAAAGGGTCCAAGAAAATGCTCATGATGCCCTCTAAAAATATTGGACAGAGATAAAAATCAAAACAATATTTTTAGGAGCTCATGGATATTTATTTTGGCCATTTGGATCAATTCGATAAATATTTGCATTGGAAATATATTTCTATATATATGAAATATGGTCCAAAAATTATGCCAATTATAAAAGAGCTCTGGAATAATATATCTAGCTCCTGCAAAAATTGGCATAAGGAAATTAAATGATTTAATATATTTATTAAATCAAAACAAATGTCAGAAAAATTAGAAAACAAAACTAAAAGAAGGAGGGGCTTACCTGGGCCTCCCCTCCCCTGCGCAGCCCAGCCGCAGCAGGCCGGCCCAGCCAGGAGGCGGCCCAGCCCGCCTGGCCCCCCCTCCTCTGTCGTCTTCCCCCCCCGACAGGGGAACGGCGCGTGCCGACGCGCGCGCACCGCCGCGCCTCCACCTCCTGCTTCCCTGGCCACCTCCTGCTTCCTCCTCGTCGCCTGGAACGCCCCGGACGACGCCACGCAGCCCCGACCGCCCTCTCACTCTCTCATTCCTTCCCTCCTCCCCTGGTTCTCTCTCCCCCTCGCACACCCGAGCACTGCCGCCGCCATC
>NW_021301660.1:0-769 GCF_002162155.2 Triticum dicoccoides
GTGGAAATCACTCCGGGACCCCAAAATAGGGAGTAATAGTCCACGAAACGGGCCATAATCGGCCAAAACCGTGACTGTTGATGACCGACACGTAAGAGCACCTTGGGGTTCAACAACCATGGAAATCGCTTTGCGACCCCAAAACAGTGATAATAGCCCCCGAAACGGGTCAGAATTGACAAAAACCGCGAGTGTTGATCACCGACACTTAAACGCACCTCGGGGTTTGTTAATCATGGAAATCACTCCGAGACCTAACAGTGAGTAATAGTCCATGAAACGGGGCAGAATCGACAAAAGTTGTGATTGTTGATGACTGACACGTAAATGCACCCTGGGTGAAGTTTGTTAATCGTGGGAATCACTCCGGGACCACAAAAAAGTGAGTAATAGTCCATGAAAAGGGCGAGGTTCGGTCAGAACTGTGAGTGTTGATGACCAACACGTAAACACCCCGGGATTCGTCAATCGTGGAAATCGCTTTGGGACCCCAAAACAGTGAGTAATAGTCTATGCAATAGGTCAGAATTGGCCAAAACTGCGAGTGTTGATGACCGACACGAAGCGCACCTCGGGGTTCAACAACTATGGAAATCGCTTTGGTACACCAAAACGGCGAGTAATAGTCCACGAAACGGGTCAGAATTGGCCAAAACTTTGAGTGTTGACGACGGACACGTAAACGCACCCCGGGGATCGTCAATCATGGAAATCGCTCTGGGACCCCAAAACAGTGAGTAATAGTACACGAAACGGACCAGAATCGGCC
>NW_021301661.1:0-779 GCF_002162155.2 Triticum dicoccoides
CCACGTACAGCCCCTTCACGGGTCCGTGTAAGGGTCCGTGTACGCGGCGTGTGCCACGTACGTGGTTTGGCCAAGTTTTCCATGGCGCGCGTCAACTTCCGTCCACGACGGCCGTCGGCCAGTTTTTTCCCGTGTCCACGTACAGCCCGTTCACGGGTCCGTGTAAGGGTCCGTCTACGCAGCGTGTGCCACGTACGTGGTTTCGCCCAGTTTTCCATGGCGCGCGTCAACTTCCGTCCACGACGGCTGTCGGCCAGTTTTTTCCCGTGTCCTCGTACAGCCCGTTCACGGCTCCCTTTAAGTGTTTTTGCCTGGTGATCCATGGGGCGCGTCCACATCCGTCCATGAAGTATGTCAAGCACTTCTTTCCCGTGTCCCTGTACAGCCCGTTCATGGGTCCGTGTAAGGGTCTTTGTGATGAGTTGCACACATGAATCGCTGAAGTATCTTGGTCACTTGTCTCAAATAGTTTTGAGTGTGCTCGCGACTGGCCTTATTGAGTGATTACGTATTTCATTCAAGGGACTTTACCATTTTGTCTTGTCCATGACTGGTATAGCCTGATGAAGGCATCCGAATGAATCGGTCAAGTATCTTGTTCACTTGGCACATATACTTTTGAGTGTGCTCGCCACTGGCCTTATTGAGTAATTGTATATGTCATATAAGGGACTATACCATTTGCCTTGAGCATGACTTAGCAGTGTAGCCTCTGACGACGGCATCCGCATGAATCGGCCAAGTATCTTTTGCATTTGGCACATATAGTTTTGAGTGTT
>NW_021301662.1:0-1733 GCF_002162155.2 Triticum dicoccoides
CCCCCCCCCCGGCTGGAGGACCTATCATTATAGATTCCTTTTCAACAAGGTTATCCATTCATCCATGAGGAAATTGTAAGACTTATTCTACAAGTTATTCTTGATGGATCCTTCGTGTTTTCAAAGTCTGATCTTCACCTGAAGACCATGTCAATGCTATCTCGAAGCATGTCAATGGTACTCCGATTTTCAACAGGCACGTTTGAAGCACGATGCTATATTTTAATTATCAATTATCCTAACACCGTTGTATGGGTAATATCATGAGATTCCTCCCCCCTTACCTAAATGGTTTTCTACTTTATATCCTGTCATGGATATCTTGCTCTGCTTGTCCTTGGGAAGGATATACCCTCGAAATATGTGTTTAAACATATTTTCCTTTCCATTGTTCTGTTTAATCTGATGATCATATTTTCCTTCCATTGGTTTGTTTAAACCTCTTCTATGATCTATATGATCTAAGCAGTAATAATTCACTGCTTATGTAAACACCTCGGTGTACAACTCTGCCAGTGAGACCCTATTTCTATTGTTGATGACATTTTGGTAACCGCCGACGGACGAGAACTTTGCCTCTTGGCCCGCCTCGTTTCAACGAGCAGGAAAATGGTTCTCTTTGTCCCTCGCCCTTGGTACCGACATTGTTGCCAACATAAATGGCAAGCTACCCTCTGACATACCTTACTATCGTGACCGTGCAAGATGACGACCCCCTTCCTACTTTCAACCACATGGTGGGCCCATAACCCACAGTTCCACAGGATCAAAACCTGACTCTCCTGTACACCCCCTGTTCCCAAAGTTATTCCTCCCGCGTGGACTCGTATGTAATTCATGAGCCACCTGTCGATGAGATCATCAATTCTGGCATCGAACACAATAATTATTCCGTCGCTTGAAACCCCTTTCACCTTCTGACTAGGCATTGAACGATTGCCTGGCTGCTTGAAACTTCTTATTGTACCTTCGAACTTTACTCTCGATGTGATTTATTTGTTCAACTCGAGAGGTACTCATATGCTCATTCATGGGTTAATCCCAGATTATTACCCTTATAGCATTCTGTCGTTGCCGATCTGCCCCGTTACCTATTCGTAAGTACGATGAAGATCCCGAAGAAAGGATGTCGACTTCATCATGATGACCCGAAGCAGAGAAATGAGGACATCAATGTATTGGATCGGTCTCTTCGAGAAGAGTAAGCCAGAATGAGAAGACCCGCTAGATTCGTTACCAAACCTTCCCCCCTTTCACTACCTCTTAAATCTCGGGACGAGATTTCTTGTAGTGGAGGAGAATTGTGACGCCCGGATAATCAAGCTACAGTAAACCTCTGCTAGTGATGCCACGTCACCTCGATTACTATTGCTAATCTCGCGTTAGTTCGAAACCGATTCGCGTTCAAATTCAAAATCAGGCAAACAATAAAAGCTTTCAAATATTAAAACTAAAATGTTCGGAGTGAACCAAATATTGCATAGATAATTATGGGGGGAAAACCACACATGCATAAAATGTTTAAATAATATGAGATGGGTAAAACAGCAGCAAAACAATTATTTTAAATGCTTTTAAATACTAAACAAATGTTAATCTAGTTTATATAATCACCAAACTTTTTGGAGTAGGTGGCCTATGTTGTTATGCTAATTTAGGAGTAGGAGTTATATTTTTGTAAAGCTGTTTCGCTAACTAAAATAAATAAAATAGAAAAGGGAAAATAATAAAAA
>NW_021301663.1:0-1132 GCF_002162155.2 Triticum dicoccoides
TAACAAAATATTATGATGATTTACAAACTACCTTGTTGCATTCCTCTTTAGAAGAAAGTGAAGATAATTTTATGGATAGATTTTGGGGAGGATTAAACCGTGATATTCAAGAGATACTAATTCATGAAGAGTGTTATCCTATGGACCATTTGTTTCATCTTGCTTGCAAAGCTGAACAGGAAATAAAACGACGTGTTGGCCACGAGGAGAACAAGCGCACGGTGCACATTCCAAGAGTTGATATGATTGTTCCTTCAACTACTAGGCATACTATGACAACCACATCCGTTGTTGTCAGGACTACATCACCTCCACCATGTGACACATCGCCCCCGAGAGTGGCTACATCATCTGAGTTGATCATAAGAGGTAATGACAAAGGTACCGATCTTCCATCTCTACATGAGAATGATGAATGCCTTGTCAATTTGAATGCACCATATGATGAGCTACCCACTACTTTGATCACACCACCTATTTTAGAGGACTACGTTGATAATTTGACTTTGCCATGTGATCAAACAACTGAAATACCAACAATTTTGAGTGCACCCATTGAATTAACTATTGATGCAAAAGAAACAATGTTTAATCATTTTGATATGACCTCTAATCTTGGTGATGATTCTGTGTTGAATGACTTATTGCATGTTTGCTTATTTAAGCATGTTGTAGCATGGAAATTTGATGCAAGTAAGGTTTATTCACCAATGTTGGGATGGTTTAATGATGAACATTGTCAATCTTTTGAAATGAATAAGAGCTTCACTTATATGTGCAAACTGAGTTACAATATTTTCATGCCTTCTACTTCTTGTGCTAATTTTTTGGCTTTAGATTTTATGAACTATGCAAGTTACTCATCTATTCATGTGTCATATATGCAAAAATCAAGGGAAGTAAAAATGGATGACATATACATATACAACATGTACACCTTGTCTCTTTTGTTAGCCACATTTCAGATTAAGCAACGCCGAGGACGGCTTTATTTTCAAGAAGGGGAGGATGATGAGGACATGACTACCTTGGATATGACCAAAAATATTGCATATATGCATATTTGTCAGGTGATTTCTAGTGCAAACTATTCAATAATCTATTTATGTTATCCAGAACAAAAATACTTCAC
>NW_021301664.1:0-950 GCF_002162155.2 Triticum dicoccoides
CGCCACCGTCTCTCCCCTCTCTGTAAGCCCCCCACCCCCTCTCTCTTTGCTTAGTTAGTAGATGATTTTAGTAGTAGTAGATGTTAATTTAGGGTTCATAGATAATGGTTTTTAGTAGTAATAGATATTAATTAGTAGTAGTGATGGTAAACTAGTTGTATAATTAGCAATAGTAGATGTTAATTAGTAGTAGATGTAGTAGTAGATGTTAATTAGTAGTAGTAGATGTATTAGTTTCTTTCTATTTATAGTAAGTTTATATTTAGTAAGAACGAGTTGAATTAATAGAACTAGTTTAGTTTTAGTTGAACTAGTTTAGTTTTAGTTGAACTAGTTTAGTAAGTAAATTGATAAACTAGTTGAATTAATAGAACTAATGTATTTTTAGTAAGATGATGGTAGCAATTACACGGACTGGGTCCGTAACTGGAGGATTATCCTCATTGTTGCACAGAAGAATTACGTCCTGGAAGCACCGCTGGGTGCCAGGCCTGCTGCTGGAGCAACACCAGATGTTATGAACGTCTGGCAGAGCAAATGATGACTACTCGATAGTTCAGTGTGCCATGCTTTGAACGTCATGGAGCATATGAGATGTTCCAGGAGTTGAAGTTAATATTTCAAGCAAATTCCCGGATTTAGAGATATGAAGTCTCCAATAAGTTCTATAGCTACAAGATGGAGGAGAACAGTTCTGTCAGTGAGCATATACTCAAAATGTCCGGGTATAATAATCACTTGATTCAATTGGGAGTTAATCTTCCAGATGATTGTGTCATTGACAGAATTCTCCAATCACTGCCACCAGGCTACAAGAGCTTCGTGATGAACTATAATATGCAAGGGATGAATAAGACTATTCCCGAGCTCTTCGCAATGCTGAAAGCTGCGGAGGTAGAAATCAAGAAGTAGCATCAAGTGTTGATGGTCAACAAGACAACTAGTTTCAA
>NW_021301665.1:0-1384 GCF_002162155.2 Triticum dicoccoides
CTGATTCATCGGGGATGAATCAGAGGCGTGTGAACATGTCCTACTATGGGTGAACTAAGTGTGTGAACACGATTTGGTAAAGGTAGCGGTGAGAGGCCATGTAGGAGTACATGGTGGGTTGTCTCATTGCAGCCGTCCTCAGGAACTGAGTTCTGTGTTTGTGATCCATGACCAGCTACTACCACACATTGGAATGCTTAAGTGCCCCTCTCGACTTATTAATCAACATGATCTCTGTCCAGGAGTTGCAACTAGTTTCTGGTGTTTGTAGGTAGTGTTAGTAGTCTACCAAGTGGCACCCGGTATAGGTGGGCTTGGGACAGACTAGGCACAGTGGCCCGGTGTACCAAGTGGCACCCGGTTGGTGGGCTTGGGAACCCTGCACACATCGTTTGGGGCCGTAAGCGACACCCGGGCCGGATCTCCTTGCGGATGGAACCCGAATAGGCGATAAACCTGGACTAGAGACTTGTTCGGTTAGTCAGGTCGTGGCCGACTCCCTCGCCCGGCTTCCGCTTGAAGGTTGCCGAGGTACATGACGTGTACAGGGCGGTAAGTGGCGAGAGCGTGTGTGAAGAAGTACACCCCTGCAGGGTTAACACCATCTATTCGAATAGCCGGATTCCTCGGATATGGAAACTTGGACCCCTTGCATAGTTCATAGACAAGTGAAAGTGGATACTCTAAAATACGCAAGATAAGCGTGAGTGCTATGGATGGCGTTCTCGTAGGGAGACGGGAGCGGATCCATAGTGGTGTATTGATATGGTGAATATGTGGACTCGTGTGCGCCACCTCAAAAGAGTTACTTGCAGTCGTAGTTTAGGATAGCCACCGAGTCGAAGCTGGCTTGCTGCAGTTAAACCCCACCATCCCCCTTGTTGAAAATGATGCATATGTAGTTAGTTCTGATGTAAGTCTTGCTGGGTACATTTGTACTCACGTTTGCCTATTTTATGTTTTTGCAGAGAGACTTCAGTCTCACTAGTAGTTCCACGTGGACTTCGACGTTTAGCTTGTTACCTCAGCTACGATCTTGTGCCCTCGGCAGGATCTGGTAGATAGTCAGGCTTCTCAGCCTTTTTCATTTATAGTTGTCTGTACTCAGACATGTTTAGCTTCCGCTTGTGCTTTGACTTGTATGCTCTGAATGTTGGGTCATGAGACCCATGTTTGTAATATCTCGCTCCTCGGAGCCTATTGAATAAATTACTTGAGTCGTAGAGTCATGTTGTGATGCCATGTTGTATTTGCACATATCGAGCATATTGTGTGTATGCTATTGAAATGCTTGGTATGTGTGGGATCTGACCATCTAGTTGTTTATCTTTAGTAGCCTCTCTTACCGGGAAATGTCTCCTAGTGTTTCCACCGAGCCATGGTA
>NW_021301666.1:0-2032 GCF_002162155.2 Triticum dicoccoides
CACACACACACAGACACACACGCACAACTCCTACCACTAAAATGTGAATGGAAAACGAGATTTTGTTATAGCCAAACAAAAAAGGACTGGAGGGAGTGATTGCTCTGACACGGACGCGACCTCTCATAGCGCAGGCATTGAACCGGCGCGCCGGCCAAGAGGGCCGCTGTAACATCCCAAATTTTCAATTTGGAATGTTATACACTAGATCATCATTGCATATCATATTTATTGCATTTTGGTTGATCCTAGAAATTTCACGCAAGACCCTCGGAGAGAGTTGGGGATTTCGTTATTTTCATATTTGAGTTTTCTCAAATTTTGAAAATAGGATCATTTGATTTTATTTATTTTATCTTCAATTATTTCTATTATAAAAATGTGAGAGAGGGAATAAAATGACATTCCCAAAATAAAGAAATATTGGGGATTTAATAGTAAAATCAAACAAGATTTTATTTTGGTTTTATTTGAATTTAGGAAAAATGCGCGTTTTTCAAAATTGCATTTAGGCCCCAAATAAATGTTCATCCTGTGCGGCTTGATTTAAGAACCGGGGAAAATTTATTTCGGGATTTTTGGAGTCCGTTTAGTATTCCTTTCGATTTTTTATCTGAGTGTAACTATTTATATATAAAAAATGGAACCGACCTAACGGGCCGTGTCCGACCCGGACACTAGGCCCGTCCGGCTTTATAAGCCGGGAGGCCCAGCCGGACCCCCCCTCAAACCCTAGCCGCCTAGCCCGCCGCCGCTGCCTTCGCCGCCGCCGCCCGCGCCGCCGCCCCGCGGAGCAGACCGCCGCCGCCGACCGCCACCGCCGCCGCCCGCCGGATCCGTCGCCGGAGGTAGACCTCGCCGCCGCCGGTTTTTCCCAAAAAACCGTTCAGTTTTTCCGATGGTTTTGTTCGTTTTTTTAGTTTTGGTTTTTTTTAAATAGATCGGTTTTTCCGGTTTATTTAATTAGAGAACGTTCGTCCGTTCATTCGTTTTAACGAACGTTCGTCGTTTTTCTTTTTCTCGGATTAAATCCGCGATTTTTCAGATCGCGGTTTCTGATCTGATTTTAGTTTTAGTCTAACTTTTCGCTCGTTTATCAGAATCAGGCGATTCAAGCGCCTGGAGTTTCGTCTCAAAACCCTATTTCCTTTTAACCAACTTAAACAAGTTTTTGCCACTGTAAAAATTTCCGTAGATCCAGAATAGTAAACGAAGCCTTTTTCTTTTGCTGTTTGTCTTTCGTTGCTTCGTTCGATTTGATTCTTTTTGCCAACCAAAGTTCTTAAGTTGAACTTTCTGGTTAGATCTCTTATTTGAGTTTTACCTGTGCATTAGTTGAGTACTTATTGTATGCTTGTTTGTTTGCGATAGAGTACCCGGAGTGCGCCGCTTGCAACTTCGAATCGCTAGGTTTCCCGGATCATCAGCAAGGCAAGTAACACTTTGATCATGTTTTCCCTCTACCCAGTTTTATTGCATTAGATCAATCCTCACACATTACATGATTAGTATCTAATTAAATTGTGGGTTTGGGAAGTAGATGAGGTAGAACCTATTACCTGTTATTATCAAACCCCTGGGAGTTACTTCTACGTGTGCTTATTATTGCCATGCTATGCTCGTAGACGTGGATTGGGTTTGGGAGTATCCATGACAGATGTGAGATTGATAATTAATGGTTTACTTAAGGTGGCAACTTAAACACACATCTGGGTGGATTGAGGCACCTGGGTATTCCAGGATTGCCTGTTTTTTATGGACCGCCACCCAGGCTCAAAGGGATCATGAGATTATTCATGCTAGAAACTTCCGTGTGCAGCCACAAGCTATTATGGGCTCTAGCATAGTTGATTAAGTTGTGCGAACTCTTATAGCGGTAGACTAGCAGATGTAGGGGAAAGTAGGTGTAATGGTCTACCCGATCGTAAGGTGCTAGCGCTTCTGAAAGACTATGTCTCAGTCATCCGTTTTATCAAACACCATGCAGTGCGAGAAACCAAATGGAGGCGATCGAGTCTTGTGGGGAAAAGTG
>NW_021301667.1:0-1290 GCF_002162155.2 Triticum dicoccoides
ACCTTGGTGTTCAACAATTGGAAATCGCTTCGGGACCCCAAAATGGTGAGTAATAATCCAAGAAACGGGGTAGAATCGGCCAAAACTGCGAGTGTTGATGACCGACACGTAAATGCACTCCAGGGTTCGTTAATCGTGGAAATCACTCCGGGACCCCAAAATAGTGAGTAATAGTCCATGAAATGGGCCAGAATCAGCCAAAACTGCCAGTGTTGATGACCGACACATAAGCGGACCTTGGTGTTCAACAATTATGGAAATCGCTTCGGGACCCCAAAACGGTGAGTAATAATCCAAGAAACGGGGTAGAATCGGCCAAAACTGCGAGTGTTGATGACCGACACGTAAATGCACTCCAGGGTTCGCTAATCGTGGAAATCACTCCGGGACCCCAAAATAGTGGGTAATAGTCAACGAAGCGGGCCAGAATCGGTCAAAACTGTCAGTGTTGATGACCGACATATAAGCGCACCTTGGTGTTTAACAACTATGGGAATCATTTTGGGACCCCAAAACAATGAGTAATAATCCAAGAAACGGGTCAGAATCGGCCAAAATTACGAGTGTTGATGACCGACACGTAAACATACCACAGGGTTCGTTAACCATGGAAACCACTCCGGGACCCCAAAACAGTGACTAATAGTCCATCAAACGGGCCAGAATCGGCCAAAACTGCCAGTGTTGATGACCGACACATAAGCGGACCTTGGTGTTCAACAATTATGGAAATCGCTTCGGGACCCCAAAACGGTGAGTAATAATCCAAGAAACGGGGTAGAATCGGCCAAAACTGCGAGTGTTGATGACCGACACGTAAACGCACCACAGGGTTCGCTAACCATGGAAACCACTGCGGGACCCCAAAACAGTGACTAATAGTCCATCAAATGGGCCAGAATCGGCCGAAACTGCAGTGTTGATGACCGACACATAAGCGTACCTTGGTGTTCAACAATTGGAAATCGCTTCGGGACCCCAAAATGGTGAGTAATAATCCAAGAAACGGGGTAGAATCGGCCAAAACTGCGAGTGTTGATGACCGACACGTAAATGCACTCCAGGGTTCGTTAATCGTGGAAATCACTCCGGGACCCCAAAATAGTGAGTAATAGTCCATGAAATGGGCCAGAATCAGCCAAAACTGCCAGTGTTGATGACCGACACATAAGCGGACCTTGGTGTTCAACAATTATGGAAATCGCTTCGGGACCCCAAAACGGTGAGTAATAATCCAAGAAACGGGGTAGAATCGGCCAAAACTGCGAGTGTTGATGACCGACACGTAAA
>NW_021301668.1:0-806 GCF_002162155.2 Triticum dicoccoides
CACACACACACAGACACACACGCACAACTCCTACCACTAAAATGTGAATGGAAAACGAGATTTTGTTATAGCCAAACAAAAAAGGACTGGAGGGAGTGATTGCTCTGACACGGACGCGACCTCTCATAGCGCAGGCATTGAACCGGCGCGCCGGCCAAGAGGGCCGCTGTAACATCCCAAATTTTCAATTTGGAATGTTATACACTAGATCATCATTGCATATCATATTTATTGCATTTTGGTTGATCCTAGAAATTTCACGCAAGACCCTCGGAGAGAGTTGGGGATTTCGTTATTTTCATATTTGAGTTTTCTCAAATTTTGAAAATAGGATCATTTGATTTTATTTATTTTATCTTCAATTATTTCTATTATAAAAATGTGAGAGAGGGAATAAAATGACATTCCCAAAATAAAGAAATATTGGGGATTTAATAGTAAAATCAAACAAGATTTTATTTTGGTTTTATTATAATTTAGGAAAAATGCGCGTTTTTCAAAATTGCATTTAGGCCCCAAATAAATGTTCATCCTGTGCGGCTTGATTTAAGAACCGGGGAAAATTTATTTCGGGATTTTTGGAGTCCGTTTAGTATTCCTTTCGATTTTTTATCTGAGTGTAACTATTTATATATAAAAAATGGAACCGACCTAACGGGCCGTGTCCGACCCGGACACTAGGCCCGTCCGGCTTTATAAGCCGGGAGGCCCAGCCGGACCCCCCCTCAAACCCTAGCCGCCTAGCCCGCCGCCGCTGCCTTCGCCGCCGCCGCCCACGCCGCCGCCCCGCGGAGCAGACCGCCGCC
>NW_021301669.1:0-2235 GCF_002162155.2 Triticum dicoccoides
AGGACTCGATGGACCAATCAATGAAGGGCAGTAATAATAAAAGTAAAAAAAAATCAGGGGGAGAAAAGGAGGGAGAAGCCCAAACGAAACGACGCCCAACCAAATCCTCCCTCCCTCCCAAGCCGCCGCCGATGCCTCGGTCCTTCCTTTCATTTCCTTTGCTGCAGGAGAAGAAAACCCTAGCTAGACTAGCTGGAGGAGGATGTGTTGGATTGGAGAACCACCCGAGGAGGACGGAAGGAAGGAAGGAAGGAAGGAACGTCACCATGGACCTCGACGCCCTCGATAGTGTTTTCTGGCATGGTAAGCTTGCGGGTAGTAGTTACGAGCTGTGTCTGCACCAACAAAAAAAAGACGTGCAGTCCAATTTACTAAAAAGAAAACCGTCCAGTCCAAAGCAGTAAATAAACCTGTCCAGTCCAATCCAATCCAAACCAAGTCAATCTATGTACGTAGTATCTATTCTACTGGACGCTGACTCAAGTTTCTTCTCATGTGTTGTTGGATATAGGCCCAACGGCTGGGATTAAGTGGAGGAAATGATCGATCCGTGGGAGGAATCGATGGACCAATCAATGAAGGGTAGTAATAACAAAAGTAAAAAAAAATCAGGGGGAGAAAAGGAGGGAGAAGCCCAAACGAAACGACGCCCAACCAAATCCTCCCTCCCTCCCAAGCCGCCGCCGATGCCTCGGTCCTTCCTTTCATTTCCTTTGCTGCAGGAGAAGAAAACCCTAGCTAGACTAGCTGGAGGAGGATGTGTTGGATTGGAGAACCACCCGAGGAGGACGGAAGGAAGGAACGTCACCATGGACCTCGACGCCCTCGATAGTGTTTTCTGGCATGGTAAGCTTGCGGGTAGTAGTTACGAGCTGTGTCTGCACCAACAAAAAAAAAGACGTGCAGTCCAATTTACTAAAAAGAAAACCATCCAGTCCAAAGCAGTAAATAAACCTGTCCAGTCCAATCAAATCCAAACCAAGTCAATCTATGTACGTACTATCTATTCTACTGGACGCTGACTCAAGTTTCTTCTCATGTGTTGTTGGATATGGGCCCAACGGCTGGGATTAAGTGGAGGAAATGATCTATCCGTGGGAGGACTCGATGGACCAATCAATGAAGGGCAGTAATAATAAAAGTAAAAAAAGTCAGGGGGAGAAAAGCAGGGAGAATCCCAAACGAAACGACGCCCAACCAAATCCTCCCTCCCTCCCAAGCCGCCGCCGATGCCTCGGTCCTTCCTTTCATTTCCTTTGCTGCAGGAGAAGAAAACCCTAGCTAGACTAGCTGGAGGAGGATGTGTTGGATTGGAGAACCGCCCGAGGAGGACGGAAGGAAGGAAGGAAGGAAGGAACGTCACCATGGACCTCGACGCCCTCGATAGTGTTTTCTGGCATGGTAAGCTTGCGGGTAGTAGTTACGAGCTGTGTCTGCACCAACAAAAAAAAAGACGTGCATTCCAATTTACTAAAAAGAAAACCATCCAGTCCAAAGTAGTAAATAAACCTGTCCAGTCCAATCCAATCCAAACCAAGTCAATCTATGTACGTAGTATCTATTCTACTGGACGCTGACTCAAGTTTCTTCTCATGTGTTGTTGGATATGGGCCCAACGGCTGGGATTAAGTGGAGGAAATGATCAATCCGTGGGAGGACTCGATGGACCAATCAATGAAGGGCAGTAATAATAAAAGTAAAAAAAAATCAGGGGGAGAAAAGGAGGGAGAAGCCCAAACGAAACGACGCCCAACCAAATCCTCCCTCCCTCCCAAGCCGCCGCCGATGCCTTGGTCCTTCCTTTCATTTCCTTTGCTGCAGGAGAAGAAAACCCTAGCTAGACTAGCTAGAGGAGGATGTGTTGGATTGGAGAACCACCCGAGGAGGACGGAAGGAAGGAAGGAAGGAAGGAACGTCACCATGGACCTCGACGCCCTCAATAGTGTTTTCTGGCATGGTAAGCTTGCGGGTAGTAGTTACGAGCTGTGTCTGCACCAACAAAAAAAAGACGTGCATTCCAATTTACTAAAAAGAAAACCATCCAGTCCAAAGCAGTAAATAAACCTGTCCAGTCCAATCCAATCCAAACCAAGTCAATCTATGTACATAGTATCTATTCTACTGGACGCTGACTCAAGTTTCTTCTCATGTGTTGTTGGATATGGGCCCAACGGCTGGGATTAAGTGGAGGAAATGATTGATCCGTGGGAGGACTCGATGGACCAATCAATGAAG
>NW_021301670.1:0-1702 GCF_002162155.2 Triticum dicoccoides
GTGCTTTCATGATCTTCAAACCCCATCTTCTCCAAGACATAGCGTCTTGCATGGCATGGGATAAGCTAGTCGAATTGTAAAAGACGGAAATTACACGTTGAAGAAGCAGAGAAGTCGTGCAAAAATAACAAAAAACACTTGTCATCATTGCGTACCGTATCAACATCGAAGGTCTCTTGGAGCTTGATGCTGAAGCGCCGACCTTCTACCAGGTGAGGCCTGTCGCACATACTGCGCTTATCTTCGCAGTAAACGCACATAGCAAATTCCATTTCGTTGTCAGACATTTCCTAATAGGTAATTAATAATCCATTATCGAATACATATATAGTAGTTTGTAGCAAAGATCATCATATAACAACTAAAACACCTAAAATTTGTAGTTTGTAGTAGTTTGTAGCAAAGATCATCATATAACAACTAAAACAACTAAAATTTGTAGTTTGTAGTAGTTTGTAGCAAAGATCATCATATAATCCATCATGAATACATATCTTTTGCATTCAATAAGCAAATAACTGATAGGTAATTAATAATCCATCATCGAATACATATATAGTAGTTTGTAGCAAAGAGATCATCATATAATATCACTAATACATCTCGAATAATAGCTCCTCTAGGTTCAATGTGCCGCGGTGGACACCCAAAGAGAAGGAACCATCACCGAATCATAGCTCCGGTGAGATCCCCAAAGAAACTGCCAGGTATTGGAGAACCGTCCATTCGCCAACTCAACCAAGTAGCGTTGGACGTGCGCGTTCTCCTCCATGACACGGTGTTGCACCACCTGCGCGGGGGACTCAATCCTCTCCACCGATGCAGGCCCACGTGACCGCCACCAAAGAAGCTCCGGGTCGACGACGGGCTGGCTCCTCACTAAGCTGCGCTCACCAGAAGGTAGCACAACCCAGTACCAGCCCGGCGAAGCCCAGTCCCGGACATGGCCCCTCGGCTCACCAGAAAAAGCTCCGAGTCGACGACGAGGATGCGGGATAGGCATCGTCGACGTCGAGAACAAAATGCTTAACTATGAAAACAAAATTAATAAACACTTAGCAAAATTTGGCATGACCTTTGCTAAAAGCAGGACCAATCGAGCGCCTGAAAATTGCCAGAACGTAAACGAATCGACATTTCTGGCAAAACATAGGCCACTCGGAAAAATATGACATGTCCAAAATGTGACATGCTCAAAATATGACATGTCCACTGCAAATTTGCATATAACAGGAAAAATTGCTTTAACTAAAAAAATAACAACAAATGCTTTAACTAAAAAAATACCTAGAATTCTGTTAACTACACCTAAAACAAGTAAAACACCTAAAATTCTGTTAACCACACCTAAAACAACTAAACCACCTAAAATTCTGTTAACTACACCTAAAACAACTAAAACACCTAAAACTCTTTTAAATACACTTAAAACAAATTCAACATTATTCTAAGAACACCTACATTATTCTAAGAACCTACATTTTTAACTAAAACACCTACAAATTTAACTAAAGCACCTAAAAATTCAACTAAGACACCTACATTATTCTAAGAACCTACATTTTTTCAACTAGGATTCAAAATAATTAACTACTCTCTAATAACTATAACTAGGGAGGGAGGGAGGAGGCGGAAGGAGGGAGGAGTACCTCTCGGTGGAGGAGGGCCGGTGCGGGGGGCGACCGGGGAGGTGGCCGGTGCG
>NW_021301671.1:0-1841 GCF_002162155.2 Triticum dicoccoides
TGTTACACGGGCACTTCAATGTTTTTTAAACTTATTTGAACTCCGGACTTCTTTTGTGTTCAGTATGCAGCATTCAAAGCGACGTCATCAATTTCCAACATGTTCTGACATCATTTATTGTTTTTCGGTCATTTACCTAATTGTTTAGAGAGCTAAATGACCTTGAAATTGAAAATCACTACAAAATGAATTCTGAAAATGTTGAAACTTGGCATGGTATCATCAATTCACCCGCATAGCATGTGCGAAAGAGTAGAGAGGGTCACGGCAAAAACTGGACGCATTTCATGTACAAACTGGACAAACTCTTTCGGAGTATCAGGGTTTCGGATGAGAACTCATCTGTTACACGGGCACTTCAATGTTTTTAAACTTATTTGAACTCCGGAGTTCTTTTGTGTTTAGTATGTGGCATTCAAAGCAATGTCATCAATTTCCAACATGTTCTGACATCATTTGTTGTTTTTCGGTCATTTACCTAATTGTTTAGAGAGCTAAATGACCGTGAAATTGAAAATCACTACAAAATGAATTCTGAAAATGTTGAAACTTGGCATGGTATCATCAATTCACCCGCATAGCGTGTGCGAAAGAGTGGAGAGGGTCACGGCAAAACTGGATGCACTTCGTGTACAAACTGGACAAACTCTTTCGGAGTATCAGGGTTTCGGATGAGAACTCATCTGTTACACAGGCACTTCAATGTTTTTTAAACTTATTTGAACTTCGGACTTCTTTTGTGTTCAGTATGTGGCATTCAAAGCAATGTCATCAATTTCCAACATGTTCTGACATCATTTGTTGTTTTTTCAGTCACTTACCTAATTGTTTAGAGAGCTAAATGACCGTGAAATTGAAAATCACTACAAAATGAATTCTGAAAATGTTGAAACTTGGCATGGTATCATCATTTCACCTGCATAGCATGTGCGAAAGAGTAGAGAGGGTCACGGCAAAAACTGGACGCACTTCGTGTTCAAACTGGACAAACTCTTTCGGAGTATCAGGGTTTCGGACGAGAACTCATCGGTTACACGGGCACTTCAATGTTTTTTAAACTTATTTGAACTCCGGACTTCTTTTGTGTTCAGTATGCGGCATTCAAAGCGACGTCATCAATTTCCAACATGTTCTGACATCATTTGTTGTTATTCGGTCATTTAACTAATTGTTTAGAGAGCTAAATGACCGTGAAATTGAAAATCACTACAAAATGAATTCTGGAAATGTTGAAACTTGGCATGGTATCATCATTTCACCCGCATAGCATGTGCGAAATAGTAGAGAGGGTCACAACAAAAACTGGACGCACTTCATGTACATACTGGACAAACTCTTTCGGAGTATAAGGGTTTCGGACGAGAACTCATCTGTTACACGGGCACTTCAATGTTTTTTAAACTTAATTGAACTCCGGACTTCTTTTGTGTTCAGTATGCAGCATTCAAAGCGACGTCATCAATTTCCAACATGTTCTGACATCATTTATTGTTTTTCGGTCATTTACCTAATTGTTTAGAGAGCTAAATGACCTTGAAATTGAAAATCACTACAAAATGAATTCTGAAAATGTTGAAACTTGGCATGGTATCATCAATTCACCCGCATAGCATGTGCAAAAGAGTAGAGAGGGTCACGGCATAAACTGGACGCACTTCGTGTACATACTGGACAAACTCTTTCGGAGTATCAGGGTTTCGGACGAGAACTCATCTGTTACACGGGCACTTCAATGTTTTTTAAACTTATTTGAACTCCGGACTTCTTTTGTGTTCAGTATGCAGCATTCAGAGCGACGTCATCAATTTCCAACATGTTCTGACATCATTTGTTGTTTTTCG
>NW_021301672.1:0-1727 GCF_002162155.2 Triticum dicoccoides
TGCATGTCATAAGACTACCCATAGTGGGAATAACATAGGTGGTAACATCAGACATCTCTAGGCAAAATAGATGATGTGGTGAGTAATTAATGAGCAAAGAGAGGCATGTGGTAACAAAGCTAGTTACTATAACATCACACATACCAAGATAAGATGAGTCTATAACCTAATAAATGAAATGTTGCATGACAACTCACATATGTTACTCCCCACTATAGTGGTAGTAACATAGACTAGTAACATGCACCCATTGTGACTAGTCTAAACCCCTCGCTTGTTAAATGTTTATCGTCCCAGCTTGTCATTGTTGTGGTACTATTATGGCGACGGTGGTGCTCTCGTGGTGGTGATGGTGTTCCTTCTGGTGCAGGTTCTGCAGCGCGCCGTAGCTAGTGCCGCTCATCTGGTCCATGACAAACGCGCCATGCGACCGCACCATGTTGCCCGAGTTGGCCATGGAGGTGGGCCAGTGCGCGGACATGGGCTCCCTCTTGGTCGGGTCTGGTGCGGTGGTGGTGAAGATGGATCTAGGGGAGGCGTTTCTAGCAGGAGGAAGGGTGGAGGAATGCGTTGGAGAGGAGCTGCTCATGGCTGATGCTGCCTGGATTGAAGGAGGACATGCACCGATTCGGCCTCGTGAAGATAGAAGCACGACGGTGACGGCCAAGAGAAAATCCATCTTGGAGGTCATCGGCGGCCTTCTCTGGGGAGGAGCTCACTGCCGCCAGCAAACTTCACGCGGCCATCCTTGCCATCGTCCATGTCATAGCGGAGGATCACGGCGAGGCACACATCGGCCCATGTTCGGCAACGCCATTGGCCACCCACGTCCAGATCAGTATCGGGGAGGATCAACTCCTACACCGGGAAGTAGGACTGTGCACCGTGAAGACCACCACCATCAACTAGGCTCCGGTTCTCGCTCGTCATCGTCCTCTTCTGCGGAGAGGAGGAGGAACGAGAAAAAAGTGGGGGCAGGTGGGAGGAGAGAAGGGATTTGTTTGGCTGCCGGCTACCTCTTGAGCATGCGTTGGTTTTCCCTTGAAGAGGAAAGGGTGATGCAGCAAAGTAGCGTAAGTATTTCCCTCAGTTTTGAGAACCAAAGTATCAATCCAGTAGGAGGCTACACGCAAATGCCTCGTACCTACACAAACAAATAAGAACCTTGCAACCAGCGCGATAAAGGGGTTGTCAATCCCTTCACGGCCACTTGCAAAAATGAGATATGATAGAGATAATAAACATTTTTGGTATTTTTATGATATAGATTGGAAAGTAAAGATTGCAAAATAAAATAGATCGGAAACTTATATGATCGAAAATAGACCTAGGGGCCATAGGTTTCACTAGTGGCTTCTCTCAAGATAGCATAAGTTTTATGGTGGGTGAACAAATTACTGTCGAGCAATTGATAGAAAAGTGCATAGTTATGAGAATGTCTAGGCATGATCATGTATATAGGCATCACGTCCGCGACAAGTAGATCGAAACGATTCTGCATCTACCAGTATTACTCCACACATCGACCGCTATCCAGCATGCATCTAGAGTATTAAGTTCATAAGAACAGAGTAACACATTAGGCAAGATGACATGATGTAGAGGGATAAACTCAAGCAATATGATATAAACCCCATATTTTTATCATCGATGGCAACAATATAATACGTGCCTTGTTGCCCCTGCTGTCACTGGGAAATGACACCGCAAGATTGAACCCAAAGCTA
>NW_021301673.1:0-1747 GCF_002162155.2 Triticum dicoccoides
TTAAGATCGTTTGCTTGCAAGACTTCCAGGAAACAGCGCCACCTCCAAGAGTAAACATATACCCAGTTGTGGCCTTCATCTCATCAGCATCAGAGATCCAATTCGCATCACTATACCCTTCAAGTACCGACGGGTATCCGGTATAGTGAAGTCCATAGTTCATAGTACCTTTCAGATAGCGCATAACTCTCTCAACAGCATGCCAATGTACATCACCCGGTTTGGAAACAAACCGGCTCAGTTTGCTCACAGCAAACGCGATGTCAGGCCTCGTTGCGCTCGCTAGGTACATCAGTGAACCAATGATTTGAGAGTATCTCAATTGATCTTTAGCCATGCCTTTGGACTTTCGAATCAATACGCTAGGATCATATGGTGTTTGAGATGGTGTGCAGTCCGAATATCCAAAACGACTCAACACCTTCTCAACGTAATGGGATTGAAGAAGTGTGATCCCACCCTCATTATCTCTCAGTAGCTTGATGTTCAAGATAACATCAGCCACACCAAGGTCTTTCATCTCAAAGTTCTGAGATAGAAACGATTTGACCTCCTCAATGACTTTGAGGTTTGTTCCGAATATCAGTATGTCATCAACATACAAGCACAGTATAACTCCTTCGCCCCCACCATGGCGATAGTATACACATTTGTCAGCCTCATTAACAACGAAACCAACAGATGTCAGGGTTGTATTAAACTTATCATGCCATTGCTTAGGTGCTTGTTTCAGGCCATATAAAGATTTTATCAACCTACACACCTTTCTTTCCTGACCATCTATCACAAAGCCATCAGGTTGTTGCATGTAGATTTCCTCCTTTAGCTCTCCATTTAGAAAAGCCGTCTTAACATCCATCTGATGGACGAGAAGACCATGTGAGGCCGCCAGCGAGAGTAATACTCGAATGGTGGTCAGTCTAGCCACAGGTGAATAAGTATCAAAGAAATCTTCCTCTTCTTGCTGTTCCTAGCCCTTGGCCACAAGCCTAGCCTTGTACTTTTCAATCGTACCATCGGGCCTAAGCTTCTTTTTGAACACCCACTTACATCCCAGTGGTTTGCAACCATAGGGACGGTCAGTGATCTCCCATGTCCCGTTAGCCATGATGGAATCCATCTCGCTACGGACCGCATCCTTCCAGTAGTCAGCTTCTGGAGAGGCATACGCTTCTGAAATAGAAGTGGGAGTATCATCCACGAGGTACACGAAGAAATCATCACCAAAGGTCTTTGCAGTCCTTTGTCTCTTGCCCCTACCAAGGGTTTCCTCATCATCCTCCTCGGGATTTTCATCATGTGTTTTTTCATAATATTCCATAAGGATGGCAGGTTCAGGAGTCTCCTCAGATTCCTGTCTAGAAGTGCTTTGCATATCTCTCATAGGAAAAATATCCTCAAAGAATGTAGCATCCTTAGACTCCATAATTGTACCGATCTTCTGGTCAGGTACCTCAGATTTCACTACTAGAAATCTATAGCCAACGCTGTTCTTAGCGTAGCCCAAATTAATGCAGTCCACGGTCTTATGTCCAAGCTTACGCTTTTTGGGGATCGGCACGTTGACTTTCGCCAAACAGCCCCAAGTGCGCAAGTACGAGAGTGTCGTCCTTCTCTTTGCCCATTTCTCATAGGGAGTGATCTCACTATCCTTTGTCGGAACTTTATTCAGGACATGACATGCCGTCAATATAGCCTCCCCCCACCATGCCTTGGATAAACCCGATGTATCTAACATGGCGTTAAC
>NW_021301674.1:0-1043 GCF_002162155.2 Triticum dicoccoides
TACCATGGCTCAGCGGTAACACTAGGAGACATTTCCCGGTAAGAGAGGCTACTAAAGATAAACAACTAGATAGTCAGATCCCACACATACCAAGCATTTCAATCATACACACAATATGCTCGATATGTGCAAATACAACGAAGCATCACAACATGACTCTATGACACAAGTACTTTATTTAAGGCTCAGTGAGCCATACATAACATACACAAAGGTACGGGTCTCACGACCCCACATACAAGTCATACAGTCATACAAACCAGCAGCGGAAGTAACTTGTCTGAGTACAGACAACTAGTAAAATAAAAGAGGCTTGGAAAGCCTAGCTATACTACGTGGTCCTTCACAAGCTCAGGGTCACCACCTGGGTCTTTAGCCTATTCGTTGATGTCAACGTCTACATAGAACCCATCAGAAGGGGTTGCAGCGTCTTCTGTAAAAATGTAGATTATAGCAACACGAGTACAAAGGTACTCAGCAAGACTTACATCAGATCCTACATACATGCATAGTATCAAGAAGGGTTGGTGGAGTTATTGCAGCAAGCCAGCTTTGACTCTTGGCTAGGCTATCCTACGATACTCCAACTTGAAATGATTTTGCGCACACGAGTCCACTACTCACCAATTCAATACACTACCGAGGATCCGCCTCCGTCTTCCTACGGAAGAGCCATCCTCGGCACTCACACTTATCTTGAGGCTTTTAGTAGTTTCCATTTACTTGTCTATGAACTGTATAGGCAACCAAGTAGTCCTTTACCGCGGACGCGGCTATTCGAATAGATCATGTTAACCCTGCAGGGGGTACTTCTTCATACACGCTCTCACCACTTACCGTCGTTTACACGACATGTACTCGGCAACCTTCAAGCGGAAGCCCAACGTGGGTGTCGGCCACGACCTACCTAATCACCTAAGCCTCCAGTCCAGGTTTATCGCCTATCCAGGTTCCATCCGCAGGGAGTCCGGCCGAGGTTTCCCATATGGCCCCGAACGATGTGAACAGGGTTCCCGAGATACCTAACGGGTATTCGGTACACC
>NW_021301675.1:0-1196 GCF_002162155.2 Triticum dicoccoides
CGCGCGGGAGCAAGAGCTCTCCAACGAGCCCAAGAACGGCCTCGCCCGTGCCCTGTAGCGCGATCCCGCATCGCGCCGCCGTCTCGGGCCTCGCCGGCGTCACGTCGCCGGTGGGTTTGACCCACCTTGACCACGGCAGGACCCCCCTGAGTCCCTGACAGGTGGGCCCAGCCCTGTAGCTAATTAAGATTAGCGCTAACCACTGTTAGTTAACCCCTGACACTGACCAGTGGGCCCCAGCGCCACTAATTAGTAATTAGGATTAATTTAACCCTGTTTAACCCCCCTGTCACTGACGTGTGGGCCCCACACGTCAGGTTTGACCTCAGCCAGCCGCAGTTGACCACTGACGTCATGATGACGTCATGCTGGCGCAATAACTATAATTTCTGGATTTAATTTAAATCAGGAAATTCCAGAATATAATTTAAACTTCAAAAATTCATAACTTTTATTCTGTAACTCCAAATTGGACAAATTATAAATGAAAAATGATCAGAAAAATCCAATTTATCCATCTGTACTATTTTCATGCATGATCAAACAAGTTAAATTGATGTTTTAAGCAGAACAAGGAAAAGCACTTTAAAAGGCCATATTGAATTTGAAATTTGAATCCTTGATTCAAATTTGCTCAAACCCTTCTGGTTTTAGTTGCATTAGTCCAACACACTTATATTGCCATGCTTCATGCATGCATCATATTGTTGCACATTGTTTGGTGATGGTTGTGTATCGGTGTCCTTTGCGACAGGTTCTGCCTCCGAGGAGTACCGTGATTACCCTAACGAAGATCCGTATCAGTGCATCGAACCATCAGGCAAGCAACCAACCATTTGATCATATCGATACAATCCCATGTTCTCGCTCCTGCTCTCTTTTACTGCATTAAGACAACGCGTTTCAAACTGCTGTGTGCTACGGTAGTTGAACCCATTTCCTCTGCATGACCTGTCATTGCCACAGTAACTAGATGAAACCCACTAGCATGTGTAGGAGTTGTTTGAGCCATATGTATGTGTTGTTCCTACCTTGCTATGCCTGCTATGCTTAGAGTCGTGTCAGGTCTGGTTCATCTGGGTGATGGGCTAGAGTGAAATGTTTATGTCGGTAATGAGAGTGGTGTGGTGAACACGATTTGGTAAAGGTATCGATGAGAGGCCATGTAGGAGTACATGGTGGGTTGTTTCATTGAA
>NW_021301676.1:0-15085 GCF_002162155.2 Triticum dicoccoides
GGAGCTCCTGGACACGGTGGCACGGCGTGGGGTGGACGGAGGGCGTGGCTACGGCGAGGGGGTGGCGGCGATGGCGTCGGCCATGGCTGGGGCGTGCGAGGGGGAGGAGCTGGAGAGGAGAGGGGATGTTTGGGGGGTTCGGGGGAGAGAGGGAGGCCGATCCACGGCGTTAGCCGGGCAAGGGAGGCGGCGAGGCGGCGAGCAGGTGCGTGGCACCCATGCGGTGCTCGCCGTCGAGCACCTGCCTGCCTGCCTGGCCAGAAGCAGCTCGCTGGCGCGGTGCTGGGCTGGGCCGGCAGGTGGCCGGTACTGGGCGACAGGTAAGTTTTTCCCCTTTTTTTCTGTTTCTGTTTTTATTTAATATATCTGCAACTTTGTTTGAATTTAATAAAATACCTAGGCAACTTCAAAAATCACCAAATTACTCCTGGTCCATAGTTGGATTATTTCCAACATGAAACATTTTAGTTTGGAGATATTTGAGCATTTAAATATTTTATATAATTCTAAATGCCCAAATTCAAATATTTATGATTTAATTCAAAAACCCTAAGATGGCCTAGGAAAATGTGCACCACTTTTGGCAGAGGTTCTGAACCAAGACAAAAATGATGGGCATTTTAGAAGGGCATTTCAGGTTCATTGAAAATTATTTTAGTAACCCTAGTTGGTTTCAGAGGGGACTGGGGGTTCTGTCATCCCCATTTCAAGTTTCTGATGAAAGAGTAAACATGATGCAACACTCTAATGCATGACTAGCTAGGGTGTGACAACTCACCCCCACTCAAAAGAATCTCGTCCCGAGATTTGGGTTCCTCCGGGAAGAAGGCGGGATACTCGAGTCGAAGACGATCCTCCCTTTCCCAAGTTGCTTCATCCTCAGAATGGTGCGACCATTGAACTTTGAGAAACTTGATATTATGACGTCGAGTGGTACGCTCGGCCCGATCGAGGATACGAATGGGGTACTCCCGATATGTAAGATTATCTTGGAGATCAAGCGTTTCGTAGTCCACTCCACGGATAGGATCCGAGAAGCAACGCCTGAGTTGAGAAACGTGGAAGACATCGTGGACTCTGGAGAGGTGCGGAGGTAGTTCCAACTGGTAGGCAACTTCTCCTCGTTTGGCGAGAATGCGAAAAGGTCCAATGTAACGAGGAGCCAATTTGCCTTTAATACCGAAACGATGGGTTCCCTTCAGAGGGGTGACCCGAAGATAAGCCTTCTCGTCAACCTCGAAAGTCATAGCCTTATGTTTTCGGTCATATTGACTCTTTTGACGAGATTGGGCTGTTTTCAACTTTTCACGAACGATGCGAACTTGTTCTTCTGCTTCCTGAATCATATCCGGGCCAAAGAATTGTCTTTCCCTGGTCTCTGACCAGTTAAGGGGTGTTCGACACCGTCGTCCATAGAGAACTTCAAAAGGGGCTTTACCCAAGCTAGATTGATAGCTGTTGTTGTAAGCGAATTCGGCAAATGGAAGGCACTTCTCCCAATCCATTCCGAATGAGATAACAGAGGCTCGAAGCATGTCTTCTAGAATCTGGTTGACGCGTTCCACTTGACCACTCGACTGAGGGTGGAAAGCGGTGCTAAAGGAGAGACGGGTTCCCATAGCATTTTGGAAACTTTCCCAAAATCGAGAGGTGAAAAGACTTCCTCGATCCGAATTAATTTCCAAAGGAACACCATGGAGAGACACTATTCGGGAGATGTATAAGTTCGCCAATTGACTAGCGGTTATACTCTCACGAACAGGCAGGAAATGGGCTACTTTGGAAAGACGATCGACAACGACGAAGATAGCATTATTCCCTCTCTTGGTCCTGGGAAACCCAGTGTCAGGACCCCGACTCGATGTCACATCGATCTAGCCGGTAACACCTCATATCACTTTGCGGCCTCACGCACGGTATCCCCACGGGTGTCGCCTTACCTTTGCCCGGGACCGTTTGCGCCTTTTGACTCACGTATATGATAGTGTCGCTAGCATCCATATGATAAGGAGCCCGGGCTGACATGACTAGTCGTAAACCCAAAGTGGCACAGACTTACAGGGACAGGCATTCATGACCCAGCTTCGAACGTGTCGGTCATCAGCAAGTGGGTCCGGGCTGTAGCACTGGGCTAGCAGGACTCCGGTAAACCGGGCTGTAGCGGGCTAACAGGACTCCGGTGCTCAAAGCGTGACATTTCCCCGAAGGGACAGACACAGGAACGAAGAAGGACACATGCCGGCCAGCCTAAGTGTTCCAGAGCAGTAGCAAGCTACCATGGCTCAGCGGTAACACTAGGAGACATTTCCCGGTAAGAGAGGCTACTAAAGATAAACAACTAGATAGTCAGATCCCACACATACCAAGCATTTCAATCATACACACAATATGCCCGATATGTGCAAACACAACGAAGCATCACAACATGACTCTACGACACAAGTACTTTATTTAAGGCTCAGGGAGCCATACATAACATACACACAGGTACGGGTCTCACGACCCAACATACAAGTCATACAGTCATACAAACCAGCAGCGGAAGTAACTTGTCTGAGTACAGACAACTAGTAAAATAAAAGAGGCTTGGAAAGCCTAACTATACTACGTGGTCCTTCACAAGCTCAGGTTCACCACCTGGGTCTTTAGCCTACTCGTTGATGTCAACGTCTACATAGAACCCATCAGAAGGGGTTGCAGCGTCTTCTGTAAAAATGTAAATTATAGCAACATGAGTACAAAGGTACTCAGCAAGACTTACATCAGATCCTACATACATGCTTAGTATCAAGAAGGGTTGGTGGAGTTATTGCAGCAAGCCAGCTTTGACTCTTGGCTAGACTATCCTACGATACTTCAACTTGAAATGGTTTTTCGCACACGAGTCCACTACTCACCAATTCAATACACTACCGAGGATCCGCCTCCGTCTTCCTACGGAAGAGCCATCCTCGGCACTCACACTTATCTTGAGGCTTTTAACAGTTTCCATTTACTTGTCTATGAACTGTATAGGCAACCAAGTAGTCCTTTACCGCGGACGCGGCTATTCGAATAGATCATGTTAACCCTGCAGGGGTGTACTTCTTCATACACGCTCTCACCACTTACCGTCGTTTACACGACATGTACTCGGCAACCTTCAAGCGGAAGCCCAACGTGGGTGTCGGCCATGACCTACCTAACCACCTAAGCCTCCAGTCCAGGTTTATCGCCTATCCAGGTTCCATCCGCAGGGAGTCCGGCCGAGGTTTCCCATACGGCCCCGAACGATGTGAACAGGGTTCCCGAGATACCTAACGGGTATTCGGTACACCGTGCCACGTACCTACCGCATCACAGCCCACCCCTACGGTCAGCGCTGTCCACGGCCTCCAGTAGGCTACAAACACCAGAAACTACTTGCAACTCCTGGACGGACAACTAGGGTGAATAAGAAGCCGAGAGGGTCCATTGGTTTCGGGCCCAATGCATGGTAGTAGCTGATTCTTAAATCACACATACAGATCTCAGTGCTTAGGGTCGGCTTCAATGAAACAACCCACCATGTACTCCTACATGGCCTCTCATCGATACCTTTACCAAATCGTGTTCACCACACCACTCTCATTACCGACATAAACATTTCACTCTAGCCCATCACCCAGATGAACCAGACCTGACACGACTCTAAGCATAGCAGGCATAGCAAGGTAGGAACAACACATACATATGGCTCAATCAACTCCTACACATGCTAGTGGGTTTCATCTAGTTACTGTGGCAATGACAGGTCATGCAGAGGAAATGGGTTCAACTACCGTAGCACACAGCAGTTTGAAACGCGTTGTCTTAATGCAGTAAAAGAGAGCAGGAGCGAGAACATGGGATTGTATCGATATGATCAAATGGTTGGTTGCTTGCCTGATGGTTCGATGCACTGATACGGTTCTTCGTTAGGGTAATCATGGTACTCCTCGGAGGTAGATCCTGTCGCAAAGGACACCGATACACAACCATCACCAAACAATGTGCAACAATATGATGCATGCATGAAACATGGCAATATGAGTGTGTTGGGCTAATGCAACTAAAACCAGAAGGGTTTGAACAAATTTGAATCAAAGATTCAAATTTCAAACTCAAACATGGCCTTTTAAAGTGCTTTTCCTTGTTCTGCTTAAAACATCAATTTAACTTGTTTGATCATGCATGAAAATAGTACAGATGGATAGATTGGATTTTTCTGATCATTTTTCATATATAATTTGTCCAATTTGGAGTTACAGAATAAAAGTTATGAATTTTTGAAGTTTAAATAATATTCTGGAATTTCCTGATTTAAATTAATTCCAGAAAATCAATTACTGCGTCAGCCTGACGTCAGTGTGACGTCAGCAGGTCAACGGAACAGGTCTAGGTCAAACCTGACAGTGGGTCCCGCATGTCAGGGTGATTATTTTAATTAAAATTTAATTAAAACTAATCCTGTTTAATTAACAGGGCTGGGCCCCACCTGTCATTGACTCAGGGGAGTCAACCAGGGCCCACCCGTGGTCAAAGTCAAAGCCAGCGACGCTGGCGTTTAGCCGCCGGCGAGCCCGACGCGGCGGCGGGAGTGGTTTTGGCCATTTCGGCCACCAAATGAGCCGCGGAGACCACCGGAGTGGAGCTGAGGACAAACCGCAGCTCTTGGCGGAGTCCGTTGGGGTCGGGGTGGCCGGAGTTGGCGCCGGCGACGACTTTGGTGGCCACCGGGGCTCGGTCGAGGATGAACTTGGCGCTAGAGGGGTCGGTGAGGCTCGTGGAGTAGCTAGCTAGGTGTTGCAGGACTCGGTGAGTAAGATGGACACCATCTTGTGGCCGGAGTGTGGCCGGAAGCACGTCGGCGACGAGATCCGCGGCGGTGCGGGCGTGTGATCCTCGTGCGGTGGCTACACGGCTCAGGAATGAGAGAGAGAGGGTCGGAGGAGTAGCTAGGCTCACAGCGCTCCCGTAGAGGCCACCGGCGAGGTCGGGGACGAGCTGAGGCGGCGACGGCGTTGAAGGGGATCTCCGGCGACGGTGAGCTCGGGCGAGGTCGGTGCGGTGGTCTCGGGCCGCACGAGCACACGGGGCTCGGCTAGCTCGATGAAGTGGACGGCGGCGGAGCTCCTGGACACGGTGGCACGGCGTGGGGTGGACGGAGGGCGTGGCTACGGCGAGGGGGTGGCGGCGATGGCGTCGGCCATGGCTGGGGCGTGCGAGGGGGAGGAGCTGGAGAGGAGAGGGGGTGTCTGGGGGGTTCGGGGGAGAGAGGGAGGCCGATCCACGGCGTTAGCCGGGCGAGGGAGGCGGCGAGGCGGCGAGCAGCTGCGTGGCGAGCTGCGGTGCCGCCGCCGAGCACCTTGGCTGCCTGCCTGGCGAGCCAAGCAGCTCGCTGGAGCGGTGGCCGGGCTGGGCCGGCCAGGTGGGCTGGCTGGTGGGCCTGCGGTGGCGCCAGGTAAGCTTTCCCCTTTTTTTCTGTTTCTGTTTTTTTTATTTAATATATCTGCAACTTTGTTGAATTTAATAAAATACCTAGGCAACTTCAAAAATCACCAAATTACTCCTGGTCCATAGTTGGATTATTTCCAACATGAAACATTTTAGTTTGGAGATATTTGAGCATTTAAATATTTTATATAATTTTAAATGCCCAAATTCAAATATTTATGATTTAATTCAAAAACCCTAAGATGGCCTAGGAAAATGTGCACCACTTTTGGCAGGGGTTCTGAACCAAGACAAAAATGATGGGTATTTTAGAAGGGCATTTCAGGTTCATTGAAAAAGTTTTTAGTAAACCCTAGTTGGTTTCAGAGGGGACTGGGGGTTCTGTCATCCCCATTTCAAGTTTCTGATGAAAAAGTAAACATGATGCAACACTCTAATGCATGGCTAACTAGGATGTGACAACTCACCCCCACTCAAAAGAATCTCGTCCCGAGATTTGGGTTCCTCCGGGAAGAAGGCGGGATACTCAAGTCGAAGACGATCCTCCCTTTCCCAAGTTGCTTCATCCTCAGAATGGTGCGACCATTGAACCTTGAGAAACTTGATATTATGACGTCGAGTGGTACGTTCGGCCTGATCGAGGATACGAATGGGGTACTCTCGATATGTAAGATTATCTTGGAGATCAAGCGTTTCGTGGTCCACTCCACGGATAGGATCCGAGAAGCAACGCCTGAGTTGAGAAACGTGGAAGACATCGTGGACCCTGGAGAGGTGCGGAGGTAGTTCCAACTGGTAGGCAACTTCCCCTCGTTTGGCGAGAATGCGAAAAGGTCCAATGTAACGAGGAGCCAATTTGCCTTTGATACCGAAACGATGGGTTCCCTTCAGAGGGGTGACCCGAAGATAAGCCTTCTCGTCAACCTCGAAAGTCATAGCCTTATGTTTTCGGTCATATTGACTCTTTTGACGAGATTGGGCTGTTTTCAACTTTTCACGAACGATACGAACTTGCTCTTCTGCTTCCTGAATCATATCCGGGCCAAAGAATTGTCTTCTAGAATTTGGTTGACGCGTTCCACTTGACCGCTCGACTGAGGGTGGAAAGCGGTGCTAAAGGAGAGACGGGTTCCCATAGCATTTTGGAAACTTTCCCAAAATCGAGAGGTGAAAAGACTTCCTCGATCCGAGTTAATTTCCAAAGGAACACCATGGAGAGACACTATTCGGGAGATGTACAAATCTGCCAGCTGACTAGCGGTTATACTCTCTCGAACAGGTAGGAAATGAGCTACTTTGGAAAGACGATCGACAACGACGAAGATAGCATTATTCCCTCTCTTGGTCCTGGGAAAACCGGTAATGAAATCCATACCAATTTTATCCCATTTCCATTCAGGGATAGCTAAGGGTTGAAGGGTGCCAGCAGGCCGTTGATGCTCTGCTTTTACACGACGACAGACGTCGCAATTCGCAATATACTGAGCAATTTCTCTCTTCATCCTAGTCCACCAGAACCTCTGGCGTAGGTCCTGATACATTTTAGTACTACCGGGATGAATGGTGAGAGGAGATTCATGAGCTTCCTTAAGGATCAATCGCCTCAGGTTTCGCACTTTGGGAACCACTAGTCGATTCCCGAAGTATACGACCCCTTGATCATTAATGGAGAAGCAATTCGCAATTCCTTTCTGGATGTTTCTCTTGATGCGGGAGATTCCCGGATCTACCTTCTGTGCCTTGATAATTTGATCCGTAAGGGTAGGTTTTGCCACCAAGGTGGAAAGAAAACCTTGAGGTACAATGTGAAGGTTAAGCTTCCGAAATTCCTCATGGAGAAGCGGTTGACTTTGTTGTAACATCAGGTTGTTACAATAAGATTTACGACTTAGCGCATCAGCCATGACGTTGGCTTTCCCTGGGGTGTAGGTTATTCCTAAGTCGAAGTCGGTGATCAATTCAACCCAACGTCTCTGCCTGAGATTCAAATCCGGTTGGGTGAAAATATACTTCAGACTTTGGTGATCAGTGAATATTTCGCAACGATTACCGAGGAGGTAATGTCGCCAGGTCTTAAGTGCATAGACTACGGCTGCAAGTTCTAGATCATGAGTAGGATAATTCTCCTCATGTGGGTGCAATTGCCGTGAAGCGTAAGCAATTACGTGTCGATCTTGCATGAGAATGCAACCTAGTCCTTGTCGCGAGGCGTCGCAGTAGATAACAAAGTCCTTGGAGAAGTCTGGCGGTACCAGTACGGGAGCAGACGTCAGGCGTCTTTTCAGTTCCTGAAAGCTGTGCTCACATTGTGGAGTCCATTCGAACTTCTTATCTTTCTTGAGGAGTTCGGTTAGAGGTTTAGCAACTTTGGAGAAGTTTTCGACAAAGCGACGGCAATAGCTCGCTAGGCCCAGAAAGCTCCGAACTTGCTTGACCGATTCAGGTGGAGTCCAATTAAGGACGGCTTGAACTCGCTCAGGGTTAACAGCAATACCTTTACCAGATATTACATGACCCAGATAGGTCACTTCTGACAACCAGAATTCACATTTAGAAAATTTGGCATAAAGGCGATGCTCTCGAAGTTTCTTCAACACTAGCCTTAGATGTTCGGCATGTTCTTCCTCGTTCTTGGAGTAGATGAGTATATCATCAAGATAAACTACGACGAATTTATCCAAATACTCCATGAAGATTGAGTTCATTAACCGAGAAAAGGTGGCTGGAGCGTTGGTTAATCCGAAGGACATGACGGTGTACTCGTATTGCCCATAACGAGTAACAAAGGCCGTTTTAGGAATGTCCCCATTTCTGATTTTGATTTGATGGTAGCCCAACCTCAAATCCATCTTGGAGAAGACTGAGGATCCAGCGAGCTGATCGTACAGGTCGTTGATCCTGGGAAGTGGATATTTGTTCTTGATTGTGACCAAATTGACAGGTCGGTAATCTACAACCATCCGGTCCGTACCATCCTTCTTCTTGACGAATAGGACGGGGCAAGCCCACGGAGAGGAGCTAGGTCGGATGAAACCCTTTTTCAAGGACTCATCGAGTTGTTTCTTAAGCTCGGCTAGTTCTAAGGGTGCCATCTTATAAGGTCTTCTAGCAATCGGAACGGTTCCTGGAATGAGGTCTATTACGAACTCAACATCCCTGTCAGGTGGAACACCTGGCAATTCCTCTGGAAAGACATCCGGGAAGTCACGGACTACCGGAACGTCCTCAAGGTCTGGCAAAGGGCTGGCGTTAAGAGAATATAATTGTCGCTTGGCTATTCGGGTCAAGACATTGACTATCTTGCCCGAAGGGTGAGTGAGTTGAACAGTCCTAGAGAAGCAATCAATTTTGGCTTGATGAGCTGACATCCAGTCCATACCCAAAATGATATTAATATCTGAAGATTTAAGGGCTATCAAAGACGCGAGGAAAACAAGTCTGTCGACTTGGATTTCATTTCCATGGCTTACTCTAGAAGTTTGCCATTTGGATCCCGGAGTTTGAATTACCATGGAGGTTGGCATATCACCGAATGCGACGTTATGCAAACGAGCATAATTTTCAGATATAAAAGAATGAGAGGCTCCTGTATCGAAAAGAACAGATGTCGGGTGGCAATTGACAAGAAGCGTACCGAGAACGACGTTGGGATCCTCTTGAGCTTCTTCGGCAGAGATACAGTTGACATGGCCACGTGAAGCGGTGACCGGCTTGGCGTGGAATATTTTTCCTGTCGGCTTGCCACGGCCAACAGCTTTAGCAGACTGGTTGGGGTTGGTCTGGGGGCACTCACGCATATAGTGACCAGATTCCCCACACTTAAAACAAGTCACGGAGCTGGTACGTGGAGGAACATTGTTGGTTGGACCCCCATAGGGCTTGGCCGGTGCAGACTGTTGAACGGGGCGAGGCGCCTGGAAGGATGGCCTCGGTGTGAACCTGGGTGGCAGGGCGGTGTTGGGTACCCACACGCGGCGCTTCTGAGGACCAGCACCGGATGAGGAACCCATATCACGGCCATGCTTGCGTGTTGCGTCATAGTCAGTCTGACCAGTTTCAGCACTGATGGCTTTGTTGACCAGTTTCTGAAAAGATGTGCACTCATGCAGACGGAGGTCACGACGAAGCTCAGGACTAAGTCCCTTACGGAACCTTGCTTGCTTCTTGGCATCAGTAGACACTTCCTCAGTTGCATATCGTGCGAGATTACCAAACTCCCTGCTGTAAGCATCCACAGAAAGTCGGCCTTGGGTGAAACTGCAAAATTCTTCACGTTTACGGTCCATGAGACCCTCCGGAATGTGATGTTCACGGAAAGCCTCGCTGAATTCAGCCCAAGTAGTGACATGGCCCGCTGGGCGCATAGCTCCATAATTCTCCCACCACAGACTGGCGGAGCCTTCGAGATGATATGCAGCAAAGGTGACCTTGTCAGCCTCCGCTACCAGCGCGGAACGTAGTTTGTGAGAGATACTGCGAAGCCAGTCATCAGCGTCGAGAGGCTCGACGGAGTGGTGGAACGTGGGTGGATGTAATTTGATAAAATCACTGAGTGACACCACGTTAGTCCTCTGATGGTGTGCTGTGTTCTGTTCAATACGCTCCAACAAACGGTTGGTCTCCCGCTTGTTTCTCTCAGCTTCCATCATAACCTCGGCTAGTGAAGGAGGATGAGGCAGATTTGCATCCCTGGCTTCACTGCCTTCGGCCTGCTCTTGAGAAGCAGGGTTAGCGCGCGTGTTGACCATCCTAGGTAAACAAGACAATGATTTAGTCAGGATGATAAAATTCCGACATAGGGTAAAAATGTAAGGAATAACTCGAAATGCAAGATGATCATCCGTATGACATGGTAGATACAGAAACTGCTTCTTTATTCCATCGTCATACACACCATACAGGGTTTAGTACAAGACCAAACAAAGTACTATTACGGTGAAAGAGGATTACATCTCATCGGAGGCATTCCAAGCCCCTATACATTATTTTTCTACACCTCCGGAAGGAGTACAAACTAGGTCATATCCCACGAGTCACGCGGGACGATAGACGACACAGCTGGTGCGAACTAGTGATACTACCACTAACTCAGACCGATCCGTAGTAGTCCTCATAGAAGTCACCTCCATAGCCTGGAAGCTCAACATGATCATCCGGAAACAGACGATCTCGCGGAGCTTGTGGACCATAGGGGCTAGGATGGGGTCTTGGACCAACAGACGGTGGCCTGCGGGGCCCGCGAGGTGGGGTGATGCCTCCTACATCACGCCAAACCATCACGTCTGGCAGAGCAGATCTCACAGGATAGAGATCGCGCATATCTGAGAATCCAGCTTGCACCGCCGGTGCAAACCGAGTCAAAGTGGCCCAGTGGTCAGCACGGGTATTGAAGAGCTCTAACCTCAAGGCCCGATTTTCACGGTCCTTATCCTCGAGCATCTCAGCAGTGGTGCGAGTCCGTGAATCCTCCTGGGTGGGGTCAGCATAGATAGCCTGGAGATACCCTTGTGCTCCCGGAAGTGATCCTGGCATATACCGGAATTCAGAGTCCCGAAATAGACCAGATCTGACTCGCATAATGGTCATCATAGAGTACGCGGCGTCCTGCACAGCCATCTCAATGGTAACCCCGAGTCCATAGGAGCAGTGAAGAGGCTCGGTGGATCCAGGATAAGATGGAAATATCCTGACAGTGCAGAGATACTGGCTTTGATTGAAGTCCCGAAATTGCTCTTCGACCGTGTACTCAGGATACCAGCGGTATCCAGCCTCAGTCATTACCCTGACCAACTTGGCAGTATGGCCGGGTACATCTAGGCATCGAGTCAGGCGAACCACCTGATTGAGGTCGCGAGTGGCCATCTGAAAGCACAATCATAATGCAAGGGCATTAGAGTTTCTAGCAAAATTTCGGCAGCATAACAGCTGTAAATGCTCAAGAAGGATTTTGAGACATTTGACAAAGGATTTCATACACACTCAACATCATCATATCAAAGTTCTGAATCCATTCTAACAACATAATGTGGTAGTAGAACTGAACTAGGCTTGTATCCATCAAACTTATAAGGTACTACTGATTAGTAACACGTGATCCTGATAGAGAGAATAGATCCTAATTCCTTAACCCCCGGTAGAATAATGGACTGACTCAAATCAGAATGTCATAAGATAAAGGAGTAAAAAGAGCCTTACGTTCCAACCCACAAACAATTCCCCTACATATAACTAAAGAATTTCTAGACTCAACATCGACCAGTTTGGCTTGGAGAACCTACAGGCAGTCCGGCTCTGATGCCAACGCTGTCAGGACCCCGACTCGATGTCACATCGATCTAGCCAGTAACACCTCATATCACTTTGCGGCCTCACGCACGGTATCCCCACGGGTGTCGCCTTACCTTTGCCCGGGACCGTTTGCGCCTTTTGACTCACGTATATGATAGTGTTGCTAGCATCCATATGATAAAGAGCCCGGGCTGACATGACTAGTCGTAAACCCAAAGTGGCACATACTTACAGGGACAGGCATCCATGACCCAGCTTCGAACGTGTCGGTCATCAGCAAGTGGGTCCGGGCTGTAGCACTGGGCTAGCAGGACTCCGGTAAACCGGGCTGTAGCGGGCTAACAGGACTCCGGTACTCAAAGCGTGACATTTCCCCGAAGGGACAGACACAGGAACGAAGAAGGACACATGCCGGCCAGCCTAGGTGTCCCAGAGCAGCAGCAAGCTACCATGGCTCAGCGGTAACACTAGGAGACATTTCCCGGTAAGAGAGGCTACTAAAGATAAACAACTAGATAGTCAGATCCCACACACACCAAGCATTTCAATCATACACACAATATGCTCGATATGTGCAAATACAACGAAGCATCACAACATGACTCTACGACACAAGTACTTTAGTTAAGGCTCAGAGAGCCATACATAACATACACAAAGGTACGGGTCTCACGACCCAACATACAAGTCATACAGTCATACAAACCAGCAGCGGAAGTAACTTGTCTGAGTACAGACAACTAGTAAAATAAAAGAGGCTTGGAAAGCCTAGCTATACTACGTGGTCCTTCACAAGCTCAGGGTCACCACCTGGGTCTTTAGCCTACTCGTTGATGTCAACGTCTACGTAGAACCCATCAGAAGGGGTTGCAGCGTCTTCTGTAAAAATGTAAATTATAGCAACATGAGTACAAAGGTACTCAGCAAGACTTACATCAGATCCTACATACATGCATATTATCAAGAAGGGTTGGTGGAGTTATTGCAGCAAGCCAGCTTTGACTCTTGGCTAGACTATCCTACGATACTCCAACTTGAAATGGTTTTGCGCACACGAGTCCACTACTCACCACTTCAATACACTACCGAGGATCCGCCTCCGTCTTCCTACGGAAGAGCCATCCTCGGCACTCACACTTATCTTGAGGCTTTTAACAGTTTCCATTTACTTGTCTATGAACTGTATAGGCAACCAAGTAGTCCTTTACCGCGGACGCGGCTATTCGAATAGATTATGATAACCCTGCAGGGGTGTACTTCTTCATACACGCTCTCACCACTTACCGTCGTTTACACGACATGTACTCGGCAACCTTCAAGCGGAAGCCCAACGTGGGTGTCGGCCACGACCTACCTAACCACCTAAGCCTCCAGTCCAGGTTTATCGCCTATCCAGGTTCCATCCGCAGGGAGTCCGGCCGAGGTTTCCCATACGGCCCCGAACGATGTGAACAGGGTTCCCGAGATACCTAACGGGTATTCGGTACACCGTGCCACGTACCTACCGCATCACAGCCCACCCCTACGGTCAGCGCTGTCCACGGCCTCCAGTAGGCTACAAACACCAGAAACTACTTGCAACTCCTGGACGGAGAACTAGAGTGAATAAGAAGCCGAGAGGGTCCATTGGTTTCGGGCCCAATGCATGGTAGTAGCTGATTCTTAAATCACACATACAGATCTCAGTGCTTAGGGTCTGCTTCAATGAAACAACCCACCATGTACTCCTACATGGCCTCTCATCGATACCTTTACCAAATCGTGTTCACCACACCACTCTCATTACCGACATAAACATTTCACTCTAGCCCATCACCCAGATGAACCAGACCTGACACGACTCTAAGCATAGCAGGCATAGCAAGGTAGGAACAACACATACATATGGCTCAATCAACTCCTACACATGCTAGTGGGTTTCATCTAGTTACTGTGGCAATGACAGGTCATGCAGAGGAAATGGGTTCAACTACCGTAGCACACAGCAGTTTGAAACGCGTTGTCTTAATGCAGTAAAAGAGAGCAGGAGCGAGAACATGGGATTGTATCGATATGATCAAATGGTTGGTTGCTTTCCTGATGGTTCGATGCACTGATACGGTTCTTCGTTAGGGTAATCACGGTACTCCTCGGAGGTAGATCCTGTCGCAAAGGACACCGATACACAACCATCACCAAACAATGTGCAACAATATGATGCATGCATGAAACATGGCAATATGAGTGTGTTGGGCTAATGCAACTAAAACCAGAAGGGTTTGAACAAATTTGAATCAAAGATTCAAATTTCAAACTCAAACATGGCCTTTTAAAGTGCTTTTCCTTGTTCTGCTTAAAACATCAATTTAACTTGTTTGATCATGCATGAAAATAGTACAGATGGATAGATTGGATTTTTCTGATCATTTTTCATATATAATTTGTCCAATTTGGAGTTACAGAATAAAAGTTATGAATTTTTGAAGTTTAAATAATATTCTGGAATTTCCTGATTTAAATTAATTCCAGAAAATCAATTACTACGTCAGCCTGACGTCAGTGTGACGTCAGCAGGTCAACGGAACAGGTCTGGGTCAAACCTGATAGTGGGTCCCGCATGTCAGGGTGATTATTTTAATTAAAATTTAATTAGAACTAATCCTGTTTAATTAACAGGGCTGGGCCCCACCTGTCATTGACTCAGGGGAGTCAACCAGGGCCCACCCGTGGTCAAAGTCAAAGCCAGCGACGCCGGCGTTTAGCCGCCGGCGAGCCCGACGCGGCGGCGGGAGTGGTTTTGGCCATTTCGGCCACCAAATGAGCCGCGGAGACCACCGGAGTGGAGCTGAGGACAAACCGCAGCTCTTGGCGGAGTCCGTTGGGGTCGGGGTGGCCGGAGTTGGCGCCGGCGACGACTTTGGCGGCCACCGGGGCTCGGTCGAGGATGAACTTGGCGCTAGAGGGGTCGGTGAGGCTCGTGGAGTAGCTAGCTAGGTGTTGCGGGACTCGGTGAGTAAGATGGACACCATCTTGTGGCCGGAGTGTGGCCGGAAGCACGTCAGCGACGAGATCCGCGGCGGTGCGGGCGTGTGATCCTCGTGCGGTGGCTACACGGCTCAGGAATGAGAGAGAGAGGGTCGGAGGAGTAGCTAGGCTCACAGCGCTCCCGTAGAGGCCACCGGCGAGGTCGGGGACGAGCTGAGGCGGCGACGGCGTTGAAGGGGATCTCCGGCGACGGTGAGCTCGGGCGAGGTCGGTGCGGTGGTCTCGGGCCGCACGAGCACACGGGGCTCGGCTAGCTCGATGAAGTGGACGGCGGCGGAGCTCCTGGACACGGTGGCACGGCGTGGGGTGGACGGAGGGC
>NW_021301677.1:0-1193 GCF_002162155.2 Triticum dicoccoides
CTCGGGAGGCGTGCCCCGGCCGGACTCGGCGGCGGCGGCGCGGGCCGGCCTGGCTCGGCTGCGCCTTCGGCCCAGTCGGGCGCGGGAGATTTTTTTTAAATAATTCCACCGAACAGAAAATAAATTCTAGAAAAATAAATAAAAACTAAAAATGCCAAACCAAATTTTCACTGTCTAAATAAAATATTTTGAATGAGATGAACATTTTCTTGGCCCTAAAATGCAGTTTTGAAAAACATGCAATTTTTCCTAAATTCAAATAAAAGGAAAAAAAACTCCAACCTAAATCTTTTTTGATTTTTTTATTAAATCCTCAATATTTCTTTATTTTTGGGAAAGTCATTTTATTCCCTCTCTCATATTTTTTAATAGAAATAATTGAAGATAAAATAAACAAAATCAAATGATCCTATTTTCAAAATTTGAGAAAACCCAAATATGAAAATAACGAAAATCCAAACTCTCTCCGAGGGTCCTTGAGTTGCGTAGAATTTCAAGGATCAGGCCAAAAGCAATAAAATATGATATGCAATGATGATCTAGTGTATAACATTCCAAATTGAAAATTTGGGATGTTACATGGCCATGCATGAAACCATGCATGAGTAGGTGCGCCTTGAATTTACCACCCTGAAAGCGGTCGAGCCTGACCCTTTTTCCTTTGCATTTTCGACACGGACATAAAACATCCTTCAGTTTTTTTTCATACATGTCATCCACAGCGGATTGCCAGTATCTTTCCACCATCCTTCCATTGACCTTCATGATCACCTGCGCACGGAGCAAATATTATAACCACGTATATATGCATGCATGGATCAAATTCATACAAAAATTCGGCATGACCTTCCCTAAACATAGGATATATTGAGCTTGCATGCCCGAAATTCGCTGAAACGGAATTGAATCGACATTTCGGCAAAACATAGGGAACTCATGTCACCCACATTATTTCATCAAATACACAATGTAGGCAACTCAAATTATGCCACACACAATTCGTTATATATATTCTCGTATCGCCCATATATATAGTTTCGGTCCAATCCACACAAACACCTTTTTTTGCTCACCTATGTGTCGAGAGGGATATCGAGCACCTTTCTTCTTAATTACCTAGTAGCTCAGCTAGCTAGCTAGGGAGATAGTGGGAGAGGAGAGGGAGAGAGGAGGGAAGGCATTAATGGAAGAGG
>NW_021301678.1:0-1495 GCF_002162155.2 Triticum dicoccoides
GCCACGTCGCCGTTCCCCTCTTCGGGCTCCGACCACCGTCGCCGTCGAATTCGCCGTCTCCAGTGCGTCCCCGAGCCCGCTTCGACGCCCACTACAACCGCGGTGAGCTACGCCACCGTTTCCCCCTCTCCTTCCCCTCGTTCCCTCACCGTAGCCACCTCCCCACCACGGCCGAACCTCCGCCGTCGCCGAGCTCGCCGTCGACGCAGCTCCGGTGACCATTTGGTCACCCCGGCGAGTCCAACAAGTTCGCAAGACCCCGTAGAGCATCCCTAGCGCCTCGCTTTGCTCGACTTCGAGCTCCAGCACCGTTCCCGTGCACGACCGAACCCCGGCGGCCGCAGCCGAGCTCGCCGCCGTCGACTCCGGCCACCCCGACCCCAACAGGCTCCGCCAAGAGCTGCGGGTTGGCCTCAGCTCCACTCCGGTGGTCTCCGCAGTCCGTTTGGTGGCCGATATGACCAAAACCACTTCCGCCGCCGCGTCGGGCTCGCCGGCAGCTAAACGCCGGTGCAGCCGACTCGGGTTTGACCACGGGTGGGCCCTGGTTGACTCCCCTGAGTCAATGACAGGTGGGGCCCAGCCCTGTTAATTAAACAGGTTTAGTTTTAATTAAGTTTTAATTAAAATAATCACCCTGACATGCGGGACCCACTGTCAGGTTTGACCTGGACCAGTTCCGTTGACCTGCTGACGTCACACTGACGTCAGGCTGACGCAGTAATTGATTTTCTGGATTTAATTTAAATCAGGAAATTGCAGAATATTATTTAAACTTCAAAAATTCATAACTTTTATTCTGTAACTCCAAATTGGACAAATTATATATGAAAAATGATCAGAAAAATCCAATCTATCCATCTGTACTATTTTCATGCATGATCAAACAAGTTAAATTGATGTTTTAAGCAGAACAAGGAAAAGCACTTTAAAAGGCCATATTTGAATTTGAAATTTGAATCCTTGATTCAAATTTGTTCAAACCCTTCTGGCTTTAGTTGCATTAGCCCAATACACTCATATTGCCATGTTTCATGCATGCATCATATTGTTGCACATTGTTTGGTAATGCTTGTGTATCGGTGCTCTCTGCGGCAGGTTCTGTCCCCGAAGAGTACCCTGATTACCCTAGCGAAGAACCGTATCAGTGCATCGAACCATCAGGCAAGCAACCAACCATTTGATCATATCGATACAATCCCATGTTCTCGCTCCTGCTCTCTTTTACTGCATTAAGACAACGCGTTTCAAACTGCTGTGTGCTACGGTAGTTGAACCCATTTCCTCTGCATGACCTGTCATTGCCACAGTAACTAGATGAAACCCACTAGCATGTGTAGGAGTTGTTTGAGCCATATGTATGTGTTGTTCCTACCTTGCTATGCCTGCTATGCTTAGAGTCGTGTCAGGTCTGGTTCATCTGGGTGATGGGCTAGAGTGAAATGTTTATCTCGGTAATGAGAGTGGTGTGGTGAACACGATTTGGTAAAGGTAT
>NW_021301679.1:0-440 GCF_002162155.2 Triticum dicoccoides
ATTTTTTTTTCTATTTTCTCTTCTTCTCCTCTTCTTTTTCTTCTTTTTTCTTCTTCTTATTTATTTCTCCTCTTCTTTTCCTCTCCTCTTCTTCTCTTTTCTTCCTCTTCGTATTTTCCTTTTTCCTCTCATTCTTTTTCTTCTTCTTCTTCCTTCTTCCTTCTTCCTCTTTTCTTCCTTTTCCTTATTTTACTTTTTCCTCTACACTAACCTAATTAAAATGCACTAACCTAAAATCGATATCCACTAACAACCTAAATAAAAAATTAATACATATATGAAAAAACATATACAAACAAAAAAATGCTATGAACATTATATTCATACATACATATAGCCACATCCATTCATCATATAGCTACCACATACATATATACATTAATTATATATATGAAAAAAATGCAATGAACAAAAAAATACACATGTATGTATGAAAAAAA
>NW_021301680.1:0-1124 GCF_002162155.2 Triticum dicoccoides
CGCCTGAAAGTAACGCTCATGGCTCTGGAGATGAAGGTAAAACACAAAATGACCGACGCATGCTTCGACGAGAACATGTCATTCTGGCACGAACGTCTTCCCAAGGGGAACAAGTGCCCGACCAGTTTGGAGGAGGCGAAGAAAATCGTGTGTCCTCTGGATTTACCGCACGTGAAATACCATGTGTGCATGAACAATTGCATCATTTATCGGGACGAGCACGCGGAGTCTACAATATGTCCGGTGTGCGGTGTCACTCGATACAAGAAGAGGAAGAAAGCTCCTCGAAAAGTGGTGTGGTACTTTCCGATCACTCCTCGTCTGCAGCGGTATTTCGTGGATCCTAAGGTAGCAAAGCTCCTGCGTTGGCACGCGGATAGGGAGGAGAAGAAGCGAGAAGATGACGCAAATGATCCGGAGATAGATAAAAAAGACAAGATGCTGAGTCACCCTAAGGATGCGAGCCAGTGGCAAGCATTGAACTTCAAATACCCAGAATTTGGGAACGATCCAAGGAACACCGTGCTAGGCGCGAGCACCGATGGAGTCAATCCGTTTGGCAGCCAGAGAAGCACATATAGCACCTGGCCTGTGTTTGTGTGGATGTACAACCTTCCCCCCTGGTTGTGCATGAAGAGGAAGTACATTCACATGAGTATGCTAATTGAAGGGCCGAAACAACCAGGGAACGACATCAATATGTATCTGGGGCTGCTGAAAGAGGAGCTTGACACGCTGTGGAAAACGCCAGCCAATACGTGGGACGCCGCAGAGAAAGAATATTTCCCTATGAGAGCCGCACTGCTCACGACGGTGCATGACTATCTCGGTTACGGATATCTTGCGGGGCAGGTAGTCCACGGATTTTCTGGATGCGTAAGGTGCATGGATGACACAACGTATCGCCAGCTAGATAGAGATCCCGGGTCTTCGAAAACCGTGTTCATGGGACATCGAAGGTGGCTTCGCGACGATGACCCGTGGAGGAAACGCAAGGATCTGTTCGATGGTGAAACCGAACCCCGAAAACGCCCGTGTACGAGGAGCGGCGAGGAAATAGACAAGCTGTTGAAAAATTGGAAAGACTGCCCACTGCCGAGAAAGAAGCAAAAGGCGCCAGAGCC
>NW_021301681.1:0-1172 GCF_002162155.2 Triticum dicoccoides
GACACACCCAGTGGGTGACTAATATAAATTCCGGAAAAGAAAAGTTTTTGGTAGCATATCCAACAGAACAAACAGCGGTCGACTGACCTGGACATTGCTTTGGAGGGCAGAACTGGCGTCATAAGCTGCCTGGCTCGCGTCCCGGATGGTCTTCAGCTGCTCCATCATGAGTCCCGCCTGGCGTATTGCCTCCTTCGCTGCGCCAGCTTGATCCTCTGGGACGTGGTGCGTCGTAAAGAGGGAGGGCTGCTGAGCACTCGTCAGTGGATTTGCGAAGGACACCGTGTGTCGAGTGGTGTTCCCTTCCTCCACAGTCAGAATCTCAGGCGCCGTCACATCCTGAGGTACCTTACTGGCGGACGCTTTCCGACTCCTCCTGCGTGCCAGTGTTTCTTCCTCCTCGTCGTCGTCTGGGAGATTGATAACAGTGTTGGGTGGAGCTGCGGAGAAGGATCAGGATCAAAGATCGCGAGTCAGTCGACTACGGACGATGTTAAGAATACAGTACCTGGGTTCGAAGTTGCTGCATCCTCCATCTCGTGGTCGTCAGCCCGGGCCGAGGTCTCAGAAGTAGCAGCACTGCAACTCCAAAAGATCAGTCGACTAACTTCAGCGTCGACCAGAGACAAAGTTCACACAGAATAAGAAAATATGAACAGCACAATTACCCTGATATGGTGGGTATGGACACCTTCATCTTCGGCAAGAGTTTGATCGGCTTCGACGAGGTCGCCCTGGGCTGCTTCGGCGCCTTTTCAGTCGGCGCTGGAGAGGTGGTCCTAGGGCGCTTGGTCGACTGCGTCGCAACCCCCTTGCCACGTTCAGTCGAAGGGTCGTGGACGAGCTTCGACCGCCTTTCCGAGCGCGGTGGCACGACCTCCTCCTCCTCCTCCTCCTCGTCCTCGGCGTCGTCTTCATCACCGACATCATCATCATCGTCGTCATCGTCCTCTGCGACATCCGAGTCCCATTCCTCCTCTTCCTGGCTCTCGCCTCCGCTCGCCTCGCCCTCCTCAGTCGAAGCTTGCGCCCCATTGGGCATCGAGTACAGCTCGGTGAGGGCCTAGCAGATATCAGGACAATGATCAGTCGACCAGTCGGCAGAGTAAACAGAGTTGAATGCGACAAGAATGCAGTGGAGAGCAGGGCAAGTGTACCTTATCTGGATCGCT
>NW_021301682.1:0-2247 GCF_002162155.2 Triticum dicoccoides
ATCTACTCGAATCATCTGTGAAGTAAGAACATAACGATATTCACTGCATGCCTCAGCACTCATTGGACTGCACACATCAAAATGTGTTACTTCCAACAAGTTGCTATCTTGTTCCATCTTACTGAAAACGAGGCTTTTCAGTCATCTTGCCCATGTGGTATGATTTGCATATCTCAAGTGATTCAAAATCAAGTGAGTCCAAACGATCCATCTGCATGGAGTTTCTTCATGCGTATACACTAACAGACATGGTTCGCATGTCTCAAACTTTTCAAAAACGAGTGAGTCCAAAGATCCATCAACATGGAGCTTCTTCATGCGTTTTATACCAATATGACTTACATGGCAGTGCCACAAGTAAGTGGTACTATCATTACTATCTTATATCTTTTGGCATGAAAATGTGTATCACTATGATCGAGATTCAATAAACCATTCATTTAGGTGCAAGACCATTGAAGGTATTATTCAAATAAACAGAGTAACCATTATTCTCCTTAAATGAATAACCGTATTGCGATAGACATAATCCAATCATGTCTATGCTCAACGCAAACACCAATAACAATTATTTGGGTTTAACACCAATCTCGATGGTAGAGGGAGCGTGCGATGCTTGATCACATCAACCTTGGAAATACTCCCAACACATATCGACAGCTCACCTTTAGCTAGTCTCCGTTTATTCCGTAGCTTTTATTTCGAGTCACTAACACTTAGCAACCGAACCGGTATCTTAATACCCTGGTGCTACTAGGAGTACTTGTAAAATACACATTAACATAATGTATATCCAATATACTTCTATCGACCTTGCCAGCCTTATCATCTACCAAGTATCTAGGGTAATTCCGCTCTAGTGTCTATTCCCCTTATCAAAGAAGCACTTAGTCTCGGGTTTGGGTTCAACCTTGGGTTTCTTCATTAGAGCAGCAGCTGATTTGATGTTTCATGAAGTATCCCTTCTTGCCCTTGCCCTTCTTGAAACTAGTGGTTTCACCAACCATCAACAATTGATGCTCCTTCTTGATTTCTACTTTCGCGGTGTCAAACATCACGAATACCTCAAGGATCATCATATCTATCCCTGATATGTTATAGTTCATCACGAAGCTCTAGCAGCTTGGTGGCAATGACTTTGGAGAAACATCACTATCTCATGTGGAAGATCAACTCCCACTCGATTCAAGTGATTGTTGCACTCAGACAATCTGAGCACAAGCTCAACGATTGAGCTTTTCTCCCTTAGTTTGTAGGTTAAGAAAATCGTCGGAGGTCTTATACCTCTTGACGTGGGCACGAGCCCGAAATCCCAATTTCAGCCCTCAAAACATCTCATATGTTTCGCGATGTTTCAAAACGTCTTCGGTGCCTCAACTCTAAACCGGTTAGCATTACGCACTGAACTATCATGTAGTCATCAAAACGTGTATGTCAGATGTTCGCAATATCCACAGACGACGTTCGAGGTTCAACACACTGAGCGGTGCATTAAGGACATAAGCCTTCTATGAAGCAATGAGGACAATCCTCAGTTTACGGACCTAGTCCGCATAATTCGACTATCAACTTTCAACTAAATTTTTCTCTAGGAACATATCTAAACAGTAGAACTATAGCGTGAGCTATGACATAATTTGCAAAATCCTTTTTGACTATGTTCAGGATAATTAAGTTCATCTTATGAACTCCCACTCAGATAGACATCCCTCTAGTCATCTAAGTGATTACATGATCCGAGTCAACTAGGCCGTGTCCGATCATCACGTGAGACAGACTAGTCAACGTCGGTGAACATCTTCATGTTGATCGTATCTACCATACGACTCATGCTCGACCTTTCGGTCTTCTATGTTCCGAGGCCATGTCTATGCACATGCTAGGCTCGTCAAGTTAACCCTAAGTGTTTTGCATGTGTAAAACTGTCTTACACCCGTTGTATGTGAACGTAAGGATCTATCACACCCGATCATCACGTGGTGCTTCGAAACGACGAACTGTAGCAATGGTGCACAGTTAGGGGAGAACACTTCTTGAAATTTTAATGAGGGATCATCTTATTTACTACCGTCGTTCTAAGAAAATAAGATGTATAAACATGATAAACATCACATGTAATCAAATAATAGTGACATGATATGGCCAATATCATATAGCTCCTTTGATCTCCATCTTGGGGCTCCATGATCATCTTGTCACCGGCATGACACCATGATCTCCATCATCGTGTCTTCATGAAGTTGTCTC
>NW_021301683.1:0-1008 GCF_002162155.2 Triticum dicoccoides
CCCAAACGATGTGAACAGGGTTCCCGAGATACCAAACGGGCATCCGGTACACCGTGCCACGTACCTACCGCATCACAGCCCACCCCTACGGTCAGCGCTGTCCACGGCCTCCAGTAAGCTACAAACACCAGAAACTACTTGCAACTCCTGGACAGAGGACTAGGGTGAATAAGAAGTCGAGCGGGGTCATATTTCAGGGCCCAATGTATGGTAGTAGCTGAATCATGGATCACAAACACAGAACTCAGTTCCTGAGGACGGCTGCAATGAGACAACCCACCATGTACTCCTACATGGCCTCTCACCGCTACCTTTACCAAATCGTGTTCACACACTTAGCTCACACACAGTAGGACATGTTCACACGCCTCTGATTCATCCCCGATGAATCAGACCTGACTCAACTCTAAGCAATAGCAGGCATGACAAACAAACATGAATGAGTAGGCACAACAGGGCTCAAACAATTCCTACTCATACTAGTGGGTTTCATCTATTTACTGTGGAATGACAGGTCATGCAAAGGATAAAGGGGTTTAGCTACCGCAGCAAGTAACAGATGAATCGATGTTGTCCTAATGCAGTAAAAGAGAGCAGGAGCGAGAGAGTGGGATTTTATCGGAATGAACAAGGGGGTTTTGCTTGCCTGGCACTTCTGAAGATAACATTGAGTCTTCATCAGTGTCAATGATCACGTCATCGGTATCACGTCTATCGAGAGGGGACAAATACCGGCAACACAGAAAGGAACACAATCAATGCAATGCACAATATGATGCATGATCATGACATGGCAAAATGAATGTGTTTTGGGCTAATGCATCTAAAACCAGATTAAATGAAGTTGGTTTGAATATAAAATTCAAATTCAAACTCCATATGTGATTATTCAAATGCCATTTAATTCATTTGTCCTAAACAGTAGTGATAAGTTGTTCTAACATGCATGAAAATGGTACAGATGGATTCCTTGAATTTTTCTGATAATTTTTCATATATAAATTATTT
>NW_021301684.1:0-1210 GCF_002162155.2 Triticum dicoccoides
TGTTTCAAAACACCACGTGATGATCGGGTGTTTTATTCAGACGTTCACATACAACGGGTGTAAGACAGATTTACACATGCAAACACTTAGGTTGACTTGACGAGCCTAGCATGTACAGACATGGCCTCGGAACACAGAAGACCGAAAGGTCGAGCATGAGTCGTATAGAAGATACGATCAACATGAAGATGTTCACCGATGTTGACTAGTCCGTCTCACGTGATGATCGGACAAGGTCTAGTTTAACTCGGATCATGTAATACTTAGATGACTAGAGGGATGTCTAATCTAAGTGGGAGTTCACTAATAATTTGATTAGTTGAACTTAATTATCATGAACTTAGTCTAAAATCTTTGCAATATGTCTTGTAGATCAAATGGCCAACGTAGTCCTCAACTTCAACGCGTTCCTAGAGAAAACTAAGCTGAAAGACGATGGCAGCAACTATACGGACTGGGTCCGGAACCTGAGGATCATCCTCATAGCTGCCAAGAAAGATTATGTCCTGCAAGCACCGCTTGGTGACGCACCCGTTCTCCCTGCAGAACAAGATGTTATGAACGCTTGGCAGGCACGTTTCGATGACTACTCCCTCGTTCAGTGTGGCATGCTTTACAGCTTAGAGCCGGGGCTCCAAAAGCGTTTTGAGAGACATGGAGCATATGAGATGTTCGAAGAGCTGAAAATGGTTTTCCAAGCTCATGCCCGGGTCGAGAGATATGAAGTCTCCGACAAATTCTTCAGCTGTAAGATGGAGGAAAACAGTTCTGTCAGTGAGCACATACTCACTATGTCTGGGTTGCATAACCGCTTGACTCAGCTGGGAGTTAATCTCCCGGATGATGCGGTCATTGACAGAATCCTCCAGTCGCTTCCACCAAGCTACAAGAGCTTTGTGATGAACTTCAATATGCAGGGGATGGAAAAGACCATTCCTGAAGTATTTGCTATGCTGAAATCAGCAGAGGTAGAAGTCAGGAAGGAACATCAAGTGTTGATGGTCAATAAAACCACTAAGTTCAAGAAAGGCAAGGGTAAAAAGAACTTCAAGAAGGACGGCAAGGAGGTTTCCGCGCCCGGCAAGCAAGCTGCCGGGAAGAAGCCAAAGAATGGACCCAAGCCCGAGACTGAGTGCTTTTATTGCAAGGGAAGCGGTCACTGGAAGCGGAACTGCCCTAAGTACTTAGCGGATAAGAAGGCCGGCAAAAC
>NW_021301685.1:0-644 GCF_002162155.2 Triticum dicoccoides
TATCAGCCAAAACTACGAGTGCTGAAGACCGACACGTAAACGCACCCCGGGGTTCGTTAGTCGTGGAAATCACTTCCGGACCCGAAAATGGTGAGTAATAGTCCAGGAAACGGACCAGAATTGGCAAAAATTGTGAGTGTTGACGACTGACAAGTAAACGCACCCCAGGGTTCGACAACCATGGAAATTGCTTTGGGACCACAAAACTGAGTAATAGTCCATGAAACGGGTCAGCATGGACAAAAACCGCGAGTGTGGATGACCGACACGTAAGCGCACCTTGGGGTTCGACAATCATGGAAATCGGTTTGGGACCCCAGAACGGTGAGTACTAGTCCACGAAACATGTCAGAATCGACAAAAACCGTGAGTGTTGATGATCGACACGTAACGCATCCTAGGGTTCGTTAATTGTGGAAATCACCCCGGGACCCCAAAACAGTGAGTTATAGTCCACGAAACAGGCTAGAATCAGCCAAAACTGCGAGTGTTCATGACCGACACGTAAGCGCACCTTGGGGTTCAACAACTATGAAAATCGCTTCGGGACCCCAAAACGGTGAGTAATAGTCCATGAAATGGGACAGAATTGGCCAATAATGTGAGTGTCGATGATGGACATGTAAACGCACCCCGAGGATCGT
>NW_021301686.1:0-956 GCF_002162155.2 Triticum dicoccoides
AGACTTTCCGGTAACGAGATTGAACTAGGTATTGGATACCGACGATCGAATCTCGGGCAAGTAACATACCGATGACAAAGGGAACAACGTATGTTGTTATGCGGTCTGACCGATAAAGATCTTCGTAGAATATGTAGGAGCCAATATGGGCATCCAGGTCCCGCTATTGGTTATTGACCGGAGACGTGTCTCGGTCATGTCTACATTGTTCTCGAACCCGTAGGGTCCGCACGCTTAAGGTTACGATGACAGTTATATTATGAGTTTACATGTTTTGATGAACCGAAGGAGTTCGGAGTCTCGGATGAGATCGGGGACATGACGAGGAGTCTCGAAATGGTCGAGACGTAAAGATTCATATATTGGATGATATGGTTAGGCCAAGGGGTCAAGCCCATGAGGCTTTAGATCGATGCAAAAAGGAGTTTTGCGGAGGCCAGGGGGCCAAACGCCGGAGACCCTGGCGTCTGGCCCTGGGCCAGACGCTGAGGCCCATGGCGTCTGGGCCAGACGCCAAGGATTGTGGCGTTTGGTCCTGGAGTCCGAGTGGGACTCTTGCCTTTCGGGCAAAACCGATTTTGAGGAGGCTTTTGCTCCAAGTTTCGACCCCGGGGCTCAACATATAAATAGAGGGGCAGGGCTAGCACCAAAGACACAACAAGTTGATCCACGTGATCTATTCCTTAGCCGTGTGCGGTGCCCCCTGCCACCATATACCTCGATAATACTGTAGCGGAGTTTAGGCGAAGCCCTGCTGCTGTAGTTCATCAAGATCGTCACCACGCCGTCGTGCTGACGGAACTCTTCCCCGACACTTTGCTGGATCGGAGTCCGGGGATCGTCATCGAGCTGAACGTGTGCTCGAACTCGGAGGTGCCGTAGTTTCGGTGCTTGATCGGTTGGATCGTGAAGACGTACGACTACTTCCTCTACGTCGTGTCATCGCTTCCGCAGTC
>NW_021301687.1:0-1004 GCF_002162155.2 Triticum dicoccoides
CGGGAAGTCACGGACTACCGGAACGTCCTCAAGGTCTGGCAAAGGGCTGGCATTAAGAGAATATAATTGTCGCTTGGCTAATCGGGTCAAGACATTGACTATCTTCCCCGAAGGATGAGTGAGTTGAACAGTCCTAGAGAAGCAATCAATTTTGGCATGATGAGCTGACATCCAGTCCATACCCAAAATGATATTAATATCTGAAAATTTGAGAGCTATCAAAGATGCAAGGAAAACAAGTCTGTCGACTTGGATTTCATTTCCATAACTTACCCTGGAGGTCTGCCATCTAGAACCAGGAGTAGAAATTTCCATAGTGGATGGCATGTCACAGAATGCGGTGTTATGCAAACGAGCATAGTTCTCGGATATAAATGAATGAGAGGCTCCTGTATCGAAAAGAACAGATGCCGGGTGGCAATTAACAAGGAGCATACCGAGAACGACGTTGGGATCCTCTTGAGCTTCTTCGGCAGAGATACAGTTGACATGGCCACGTGTAGCGGTGGCCGGCTTGGCGTGGAACACTTTCCCTGTCGGCTTGCCACGGCCAACAGCTTTAGCAGATTGGTTGGGGTTGGTCTGGGGACACTCATGCATATAGTGGCCAGATTCCCCACACTTGAAACAAGTCACGGAACTGGTACGTGGAGGAGCATTGTTGGTTGGACCCCCATAGGGCTTGGCTGGTGCAGACTGTTGAACGGGGCGAGGCGCCTGGAAGGATGGCCTCGGTGTGAACCTAGGTGGCAGGGCAGTGTTGGGCACCCACACGCGGCGCTTCTGAGGACCCGCACCGGATGAGGAACCCATGTCACGGCCATGCTTGCGTGTTGCGTCATAGTCAGTCTGACCAGTCTCAGCACTAATGGCCTTGTTAACAAGTTTCTGAAAAGATGTGCACTCATGCAGACGGAGGTCGCGGCGAAGCTCAGGACTAAGTCCCTTACGGAACCTTGCTTGCTTCTTGGCATCAGTAGAAACTTCCTCAGTTGCATATCGTG
>NW_021301688.1:0-1856 GCF_002162155.2 Triticum dicoccoides
TCGAGCGGGGTCATATTTCAGGGCCCAATGTATGGTAGTAACTGAATCATGGATCACAAACACAGAACTCAGTTCCTGAGGACGGCTGCGATGAGACAACCCACCATGTACTCCTACATGGCCTCTCACCGCTACCTTTACCAAATCGTGTTCACACGCTTAGCTCACACACCGTAGGACATGTTCACACACCTCTGATTCATCCCGGATGAATCAGACCTGACTCAACTCTAAGCAGTAGCAGGCATGACAAACAAGCATGAATGAGTAGGCACATCAGGGCTCAAACAACTCCTACTCATGCTAGTGGGTTTCATCTAATTACTGTGGAATGACAGGTCATGCAGAGGATAAAGGGGTTCAGCTACCGCAGCAAGTAACAGATGAATCGGTGTTGTCCTAGTGCAGTAAAAGAGAGCAGGAGCGAGAGAGTAGGATTGTATCGGAATGAGCAAGGGGGTTTTGCTTGCCTGGCACTTCTGAAGATAACACTGAGTCTTCATCAGTGTCAACGATCACATCATCGGTATCACGTCTATCGAGAGGGGACAAATACCGGCAACATAGAAAGGAACACAATCAATGCAATGCACAATATGATGCATGATCATGACATGGCAAAATGAATGTGTTTTGGGCTAATGCATCTAGCAACAAGTTAAATGGGGTTGGTTTGAATACAAGATTCAAATTCAAACTCCATATGTGGTTATTTAAATGTCATTCACTTCATTTGCCCTAAACAGTAGTGATAAGTTGTTCTAACATGCATGAAAATGGTACAGACGGATTCCTTGAATTTTTCTGATAATTTTTCATATATAAATTATTTAATTTGGAGTTACGGTTGAATTTCTATGAATTTTAGAAGTTTTAGCTATTTTCTGGAATTTCCTGAATATTTAGAATTAAAATAATTCCAGAAAATGAAATATGGCGTCAGCATGACCTCACCCTGACGTCATCAGGTCAACAGGGCGGTCCAGGTCAAACCTGACGTGTGGGGTCCACACGTCAGTGACACGGGTTAAACCGGGGGGGTTTAGTTTAGCTTAATTAAAGATTAGGGCACTAGGGCCCACATGTCAGTGTCAGCAGGGGGTAATTAAATTAAAATAAGCTAAACTATTTGACAGGGGGGCTGGCCCCACCTGTCATCGACCCAGGGGGGGTCAAACCCCTGGTCAGCAGGGCCTAACCCGCCGGCGGCTTGACGCCGGCGAGGCCGAGACGGCGGAGACCCTCGGGTTTCTTGCTCCGGCGTCCAAACGCCGCGCGAAGAGGCTCTGTGGGTTCCTAGCGCTCGTGCGCATCCGGAGAAGGCGACGGAAGGATGCGGGGTGGTCAGCGCTCGCCGGAGTGGGGCTTGCGGCGGCGGCCGGAGCTTCGGGTTCGAGCGGGGCGAGGCCACAGAGGACGGGAGAGATGGTTAAGGGGCTCGCCGAGCTCCTGAGGATGTTAGGAGCACGGTGCCGTGCTCGGTTTCGAGCCTTGCTGTCTGCAGTGACGGCGGCGACATCGCCGGCGGAGCCGAGCTCGCGGCTCCAGTGGAATCGAGGCTATAGGGCGCAATCGAAGGGGGAAAGAGGGAGGGGAGGCGTAGGAGCTCACAGCGGTGCCGTAGAGGAGGTCAGCGAGCTCGGGGAGGTCCTAGCAGCGCTGAATCGACCGGAGGCGAGCTCGGGCGCTGGAGGTGGAAGACGACGGCGGTGGCGACGTTGCAGGGGCTCCCGCGGTGCGCTTCTCGGCGAGGAGGAAGAGGTGGTCGAGGCGGATCTCCTGGGCACTTCGGGTGGCAGTGAGGAGCACGGTGGCTACGGCGAACGGCGTCGGCGACGACGAGCTCCGCTCGGGCG
>NW_021301689.1:0-1100 GCF_002162155.2 Triticum dicoccoides
GCACTCATGCTTATCTTGCGTATTTTAGAGTATCCACTTTCACTTGTCTATGAACTGATATAAGCAACCCAGAAGTCCTTTTCCGCGGACACGGCTATTCGAATAGATGATGTTAACCCTGCAGGGGTGTACTTCTTCACACACGCTCTCACCACTTACCGCCGTTTACACGACATGTACTCGGCAACCTTCAAGCGGAAGCCCAACGTGGGTGTCGGCCACGGCCTACCTAAACACTCGAGTCTCTAGTCCAGGTTTATCGCCTATTCGGGTTCCATCCATGAGGAGATCCGGCCGGAGTTTCGCTCACAGCCCCAAACAATGTGAACAGGGTTCCGTGACACCAAACGGGCGCCCGGTTTACCCGGCCACGTGCCTACCGCATCACAGCCCACCCCTACGGTCAGCGCTGCGCACGGCCTCCAGCATACTACAAACACCAGAAACTACTTGCAACTCCTGGATAGAGGACAAGGGTGATCAAGAAGCCGAGAGGGTCCATTGGTTTCGGGCCCAATGCGTGGTAGTAGCTGAATCATGGATCACAAACACAGAACTCAGTTCCTGAGGACGGCTGCAATGAGACAACCCACCATGTACTCCTACATGGCCTCTCACCGCTACCTTTACCAAATCGTGTTCACACACTTAGCTCACACACAGCAGGACATGTTCACACGCCTCTGATTCATCCCCGATGAATCAGACCTGACTCAACTCTAAGCAGTAGCAGGCATGACAAACAAGCATGAATGAGTAGGCACATCAGGGCTCAAACAACTCCTACTCATGCTAGTGGGTTTCATCTATTTACTGTGGCAATGACAGGTCATGCAGAGGATAAAGGGGTTCAGCTACCGCAGCAAGTAACAAATATGTCGTTGTTGTCCTAATGCAGTAAAAGAGAGCAGGAGCGAGAGAGTGGGATTTTATCGGAATGAACAAGGGGGTTTTGCTTGCCTGGCACTTCTGAAGATAACATTGAGTCTTCATCAGTGTCAACGATCACATCATCGGTATCACGTCTATCGAGAGGGGACGAGTACCGGCAACACAGAAGGGAACACAATCAATGCAATGCGCAATATGATGCATGATCA
>NW_021301690.1:0-1269 GCF_002162155.2 Triticum dicoccoides
AGTGTCGCTAGCATCCATATGATAAGGAGCCCGGGCTGACATGGCTAGTCGTAAACCCAAAGTGGCACAGACTTACAGGGACAGGCATCCATGACCCAGCATCGAACGTGTCGGTCATCAGCGAGTGAATCCAGGCTGTAGCACTGGGCTAGCAGGACTCCGGTGAACCGGGCTGTAGCGGGCTAACAGGACTCTGGTATTCATCGCGTGACATTTCCCCGAAGGGACAGACACAGGAACGAAGAAGGACACATGCCGGCCAGCCTAAGTGTTCCGGAGCAGTAGCAAGCTACCATGGCTCAGTGAAACACTAGGAGACATTTCCCCGTAAGAGAGGCTACTAAAGATAAACAACTAGATGGTCAGATCCCACACATACCAAGCATTTCAATAACATACACACAATATGCTCGATATGTGCAAACACAACATGGCATCACAACATGACTCTATGACTCAAGTAATTTATTCAATAGGCTCCGAGGAGCGAGATATTACAAACATGGGTCTCATGACCCAACATTCAGAGCATACAAAAACAAAGCACAAGCGGAAGCTATCATGTCTGAGTACAGACATCTATAAATGAAAAAGGCTGAGAAGCCTGACTATCTACCAATCCTGCCGAGGCACAAGATCGTAGCTGAGGTAACAAGCTAAACATCGAAGATCACGCGAAACTACTAGTGAGACTGAAGTCTCTCTGCAAAAACATAAAATAGGCAAACGTGAGTACAAATGTACCCAGCAAGACTTACATCAGAACTATCTACATATGCATCATTATCAACAAAGGGATGGTGGGGTTTAACTGCAGCAAGCCAGCTTTGACTCGGTGGCTATCCTGAACTACGACTGTGAGTAACTCTTTTGAGGTGGCGCACACGAGTCCACATATTCACCATATCAATACACCACTATGGATCCGCTCCCGTCTCCCTACGAGAACGCCATCCATAGCACTCACGCTTATCTTGCGTATTTTAGAGTATCCACTTTCACTTGTCTATGAACTGATATAAGCAACCCAGAGGTCCTTTTCCGTGGACACGGCTATTCGAATAGATTAGGTTAACCCTGCAGGGGTGTACTTCTTCACACACGCTCTCACCACTTACCGCCGTTTACACGACATGTACTCGGCAACCTTCAAGCGGAAGCCCAACGTGGGTGTCGGCCACGGCCTGCCTAAACACTCAAGTCTCTAGTCCAGGTTTATCGCCTATTCGGGTTCCATCCATGAGGAGATCCGGCCGGAGTTTCGCTCAC
>NW_021301691.1:0-1511 GCF_002162155.2 Triticum dicoccoides
CAGAGTGTGCTTTTCCCTTGTTTACGTGCCGCGCCGTGATTTTGTTAGTGTTCTAGGCTCGCGTCTCTAGCACAGTCTAGCCTAGGACCAGCACAGTACCGTCGTTGAGCGTTTATTCAACTTTGCATCTCTGAATTGATTATTGCTGACCCTTTTTGCTACCATCTTATAAGCCTTCCCAGCTCCACATACATCTACGTCGTGCGTTTGACTCTCCCTGGTAATCGCTCTATCCAAGCTTTGAGAGTTTTTGACTACAACGGTTGCCGATCACCGCCTGCTGCTGGGTAAGAACTGGTAAGAATTTGAGATTTGCTTGACGGATTTGTTACACCCACCACCACCACTTGTTCGTAGTTTGTAGGATCATATTCTTGTGTGTTTCTATTGCTGCTAACCATGCCAGGATCACAAGCCGACGAGATTGACTGGGAGAATTTATCGAACAAGGAGCTTCATGATAAGTTTCAGCAAATGATGACTGAACAGGTGCAAGATGTGCTGAACAATTTTGAAGAGGCCATGGAGAAGATCACTGGCCTTGAGAAGACGTTCGAAACAAAGCTCGATAACAAGTTTAATGAATTGCTCGCGCGTCTTCCACCACCACCACCCGCTGCACCTAACGCACCTCTCCAACAACAACAACGACGACTACCTCCATGTCGCGAAACAGACCTCCGCCGAGCAAGCCGTGTTCCTCTTGCGTTTGGCCAAACTGTTGGTGCTGCTGTTGATACTTCTGTGGCTCCTGCTGCTGATGTGGAGGAGGATGATTATGTGGGAGATTATGAGGATGAGGTTGATCAAAATCAACACTACGTGCAGCCACCTGTACCACCACCAGCAGGTCGACCTCAGGTATATATTCGTAATGATAGGCCTGCACCACCACCTCAGGTACGAGATGATATCCATATTCCTAAACTGAAATTGAATATTCCACCATTTGAGGGTAGATATGTTCCTGATATATTTCTTACTTGGGAGTTAGAAACTGAACAACGATTTACATGTTTACAATATCCTGAGGAGAGACGAGTTGCTGCTGCTGTTTGTGCTTTCACTAGTTTTGCATGTGTATGGTGGTCTGAACATTGTAGATTATATCCTATTCCAACTACTTGGGCTGCTTTGAAAACTGCTATGCGTACGCGTTGGGTTCCACCATATTATCAACGTGAATTGCTTCAAAAATTGCAGCGTTTAAGACAAGGGAAAAATTCTGTAGAAGAATATTATCAGGAATTACAAACTGGCATGATTAGATGTGGTATTGTTGAGGAGAATGAAGCTATGCTTGCACGTTTTCTGGGAGGATTAAATAGAGAGATTCAGACCATTCTAGACTATAAGGAGTATACTAATATCACTCGTTTATTCCATCTTGCTTGTAAAGCTGAACGTGAAGTGCAGGATCGACAAGCATTGGGGCGAACTAACTTTTCTGCAGGCCGACCTTCATCATGGACACCACGTGCATCTTCTACTTCAACTGCACCAGCACCTCC
>NW_021301692.1:0-1744 GCF_002162155.2 Triticum dicoccoides
TTTTAAAATAGGGCACCATCTAAAACCGTTGAGACGACACTGTATGAACTATGGTTTAGCAGTAAACCTAACCTGTTGTTTCTTAAAGTTTGGGGCTGCGATGCTTATGTGAAAAAGTTTCATCCTGATAAGCTCGAACCCAAATCGGAGAAGTGCGTCTTCATACCCAAAGGAAATTGTTGGGTACACCTTCTATCACAGATCCGAAGGCAAGACATTCGTTGCTAAAATGGATCCTTTCCAGAGAAGGAGTTTCTCTCGAAAGAAGTGAGTGGGAGGAGAGTAGAACTTGATGAGGTAATTATACCTTCTCCCTTATTGGAAAGTAGTTCATCACAGAAATCAGTTCCAGTGATTCCTATACCAATAAGTGAGGAAGTTAATGATGATGATCATCAAATTTCAGATCAAGTTACTACCAAACCTCGTAGGTCTTCCAGAGTAAGATCCGCACCAGAGTGGTACGGTAATCATGTTCTGGAAGTCATGTTACTAGACCATGATGAACCTACGAACTATGAAGAAGCGATGGTGAGCCCAGATTCCGCAAAGTGGCTTGAAGCCATGAAATCCGAGATGGGATCCATGTATGAGAACAAAGTATTGATTTTGGTTGACTTGCCCGATGATCGGCAAGCAATTGAGAATAAATGGATTTTTAAGAAGAAGACTGACGCTGATGGTAATGTTACTGTCTACAAAGCTCGACTTGTCGCAAAAGGTTTTCGGCAAGTTCAAGGAATTGACTACGATGAGACCTTCTCACCCGTAGCGATGCTTAAGTCCGTCCGAATCATGTTAGCAATTGCCGCATTTTATGATTATGAAATTTGGCAAATGGATGTCAAAACTGCATTCCTGAATGGATTTCTGGAAGAAGAGTTGTATATGATGCAACCAGAAGGTTTTGTCGATCCAAAGGGAGCTAACAAAGTGTGCAAGCTCCAGCGATCCATTTATGGACTGGTGCAAGAATCTCGGAGTTGGAATATACGCTTTGATAAGTTGATCAAAGCATATAGTTTTTGTACAGACTTACGGTGAAGCCTGTATTTACAAGAAAGTGAGTGGGAGCACTACAACATTTCTGATAAGTATATGTGAATGACATATTGTTGATCGGAAATAATGTAGAATTATTCTGCAAAGCATGAAAGGATACTTGAATAAAAGTTTTTCAAAGAAAGACCTTGGTGAAGCTGCTTACACATTGAGCATCAAGATCTATATAGATAGATGAAGACGCTTGATAAGATTTTTCAATGAATACAAACCTTGATAAATTTTTGAAATAGTTCAAAATGGAACAGTCAAAGAAGGAGTTCTTGCCTGTGTTGCAAGGTGTGAAGTTGAGTAAGACTCAAAGCCCGACCACGGCAGAAAATAGAAAGAGAATGAAAGTCATTCCCTATGCCTCAGTCACAGGTTCTATAAAGTATGCCATGCTGTATACCAGATCTATTGTATGCCATACCACTGAGTTTGGCAAGGGAGTACAATAGTGATCTAGGAGTAGATCACTGGAGAGCGGTCAAAATTGTCCTTAGTGGAATAAGGATATGTTTCTCGATTATGGAAAAAGGTTCGTCGTAAAGGGTTACGCCGATGCAAGTTTGACACTAATCTAGATGACTCTAAGTCTCGATCTAGATACATATTGAAAGTGGGAGCAATTAGCTAGAGTAGCTCCATGCAGAGCATTGTTGACATAGAAATTTGCAAAATACATGAGGATCTGAATGTG
>NW_021301693.1:0-2046 GCF_002162155.2 Triticum dicoccoides
CCCGGCTCCGCCCGCCGCGCCGGCGTCCTCTGGATCCACCTCGACCTCCCCTCACCATGCAGCTTGGCGGAGGAACTACGTTAATCTTCTTCTTGATGCAAGTGGGCAGCGTGTTCATACATGGCCGTGGCTCCGTGCATGGTGTGTACGTGTTATTGAGCTGGCCATCTCCCCGGCCGGTGAGCATATTTGCCTTGCAGTTCCTAAATGCATTATTTTTTTTGCTGACTTTTGCAGTTTCTGTACACATTTACTGTTGAACCATGGCCTTCGTGCTGGCCCCTGGGCTTCCGTGCAGGGCTCCGCGCAGCGTTGGATGTGCCTGTCGCGGCCTCTTTTCTGCTGTTCTTGCTTCTTCCCTATGATTTTTTCGTTCGTTGTCTTGGAGAGGGAACGACAAGCTGCAGCGGCCAGAGTAGTAGGAGCAGCAGCTTCAACTCCAACGAAATGCTCTACATTTTTCTGCACTGATGTATTCGTTATGGTCCAACTGAATTAGTTTTGACTGAATCTTACTCTCTGCAGTTTGTGAGATTTGTTCTCCAGTTCATACTGCGCGTCAACTGTTTGATAGAATGTCTTTGAAAAAAATGTTTGATGGACTGCCAGAAAAGAATGCACGACCGCGAAATACTACGACTGCTGTTGCTGGATAGAGGCAGCCTGAAATATTACGACCGCGAAAGGTAGAGCAGGTTCGGACACTACTCGCACCGAGAAAATTACTTTGTCCTGCACTCGTGGCGGGTATCTGATGTGCTGGGTCGCCTACACATACGACGCGTTGAGGTTTTGTAAAGCAATCAAGCGCCATTCTTTATTTATTAAGACCCATGTACTCTAGAGTAGCGAACCAGGCCATGGCCGCCGGCGACGGCAACGACCGCGGTTACGGTCGATCAGGGATAATTAATGCGTGCATGGTCAAGTGACTTTATTTTCTAGCGCGAGCGGTGCCCAACCGTGTACACTGAGTTAGACCCCCATGCACGCGGGCGGATGGGCGTGGGACGTACTGCCACACACGCCAAACATCCGTGCATGCTTCCCTAAAAATAACATCCTTGCATGCAGGCGCGATTCACGGGATTGACTGCTGGCTCGACAACATGGTACTTACTGCATGTGTGTGGATGTTTACTTTTTGATGGATATACACAAGCCCTCGCATGCATACAACCTGTTCGTCGTCAGTTTTATGAAAGTGATCGGTCAACTTATCAACACCAAGCTGCTACCTGGTAGGTGCAGTCTAAGGATGCATTCTATTGGTTGCTAGCAGGTGGCACCATATATGCTATGCATGGAGTGTGCCATGCTGTGTAGCGCACGGATTAATGGATGCGAACTTGCTTTTTACAACCATATCTTTGTCTGCCGTCCGACTACTGTAGCATAGCACCGTAAGCCAGAATCATTTCTCTGCCAACCCATCCTCCTTCCCTGAGCCTAGTATTCCACCACCAGTTAATTTGTTCTCGTCTGCTGATTTCTCTAATAGAAATTGGAGGGGAAACCCTCTTTCGCTCAAAAAAGTATTCCACCACCATCGGCAGCTTCTTCATCCAGCCGAGCAAAGTCCACCATCGCTTCCACCACCATCGGAGGCTTCGACGACTCCATGTCGCAAGTTTTAACACTGGGCTATCTGCTAGAAGACGTGCTTTTTAGGGTAGACAGTGTAAAGAGCTTCCTTCGTTCTAGTGTTGCGTCAAAGGCGTGGGCAAGCACCGCGCTAAGGAAGGAAGTGCTTGGCAAGTTCATTGCAGTTCAAAGGTCGCATAGGGCACGGGGTTTTAATGTTGACAGAAGGTCGCATAGGGCATGGGGTGGAGGTTGGAAAAGCACACATGCGTTCACAGATCACATGGAATTTCCGCTTTTTGCATTATATGCGATGTGGGAGGTGGAGGGAGAGACTGGTACTCATCTATCTTTTTGATGAACAATACGCACAATGCACATGGTCTTTGGGAGTGGAGGCCACATCTTTACGCGTGAACGGGACCTCCCTTCGACTGCATCGACCGATCACATTGGAACTCC
>NW_021301694.1:0-818 GCF_002162155.2 Triticum dicoccoides
GGGGTGCGTTTACGTGTCGGTCATCAACACTCGCGGTTTTTGTCGATTCTGACCCGTTTCATGGACTATTACTCAACGTTTGGGGGTCCCGAAGTGATTTCCATGCTTGTCGAACCCCAAGGTGTGCTTACGTGACGGTCAACAACACCCATAGTTTTGGCCGATTCTGGCCCATTTCATGGACTATTACTCACTGTTTTCGGGGCCCGGAGCGATTTCATTGATTAACAAACCCTGGGGTGCGTTTACGTGTCGGTCATCAAGACTCGCGGTTTTTGTTGATTCTGACAAGTTTCGTGGACTATTACTCATTGTTTTGGGGTCAAAAAGTGATTTCTGTGCTTGTTGAACCCCAAGGTGGGCTTACGTGTAGGTCATCAACATTGACAGTTTTGGCCGATCCTGGCCCATTTCATGGACTATTACTCACTGTTTTGGGGTCCTGGAGTGATTTCCACGATTAACGAACCCTGGGGTCGGTTTACGTGTCGGTCATCAACAGTCGCGGTTTTTGTCGATTCTGACCCGTTTCATGGACTATTACTCACCGTTTTGGGGTGTCGAAGTGATTTCCATGCTTGTTGAACCCCAAGGTGCGCTTATGTGTCGGTCATGAACACTCACAGTTTTGGCCGATTCTGGCCGTTTCGTGGACTATTACTCACTAGTGTTCCGGAGTGGCTTCCACAATCAACAAAACCTAAGGTGCGTTTACATGTCGGTCATCAACACTCGCGATTTTTGTTGATTCTGACATGTTTCGTGGACTATTACTCACCGTTTTGGGTTCCCGAAGTGATTTCCATGCTTGTTGAACC
>NW_021301695.1:0-1418 GCF_002162155.2 Triticum dicoccoides
AACAATGTACCGAGAACTTACTCGATGTACGGCCGCACTTCTATCATGTTGTTGAAGATATACAACGAAATGGTCCGCCATTCTTTGTTATCCAAAGATACTGGATTTGAAACACTGGCTGGTGCGAGATTCCCTTTGAATAGGCTGAGGTTGGATCCACCCTTTTTAGGCTCGTCAGCATTGTACCGAGGCTTCGGATTATGCAAATGACGATTTTTGGCTTCGTAGTGTGCTGTCACGAAGTTTGCCGCCTCCTCAGTGATGAATGCCTCAACCATCGATGCTTCAATTCTATGTTTATTTTTACATTTTTCTCGAAGCGTCTTCTGCATCCTCTCAGTTGGGTAGCACCAACGATTTTGCACGGGCTCCCCCAATCTTGCCTCGGTCGGGAGATGCAAAATCAAATGCTGCATTGGATTAAAGAAGCCCGATGGAAAGATCTTCTCTAACTTGCAGATCAACTCCGGCGCCAACTCTTCCATTTCTTCTAGCACGCCAGGAGATAGTTCTTTCGCACAAAGAACATGGAAGAAATAGCTGAGTTCTGCCAGTACTAGCCATTCATCCCCAGGGATGAAGCCACGCAACATCACTGGCATTACCCGCTCAATCCATATGTGCCAATCATGACTCCTGAGACCAAATATCTTCAATTTATCAAGACTCGCTCCCCTCTTTAGATTCGTTGCATACCCATCGGGGAACATCAACTGCATTTTCACCCACAAGATAATTTCCCTCATAGCTGGCCTTCCAAGATTGAACCATGCCTTTGGCTTCGTCCAGTTCTGATTTCCTTTCGGTTCTTTCATGTTTTGTAACGGCCTATCACATAGCGCCTCCAGATCGACTCTAGCCTTAGTATTATCCTTTGACTTCCCATCTATGCCGAACAATGTACCAAAAAGTGCCTCGACGATATTCTTCTCAGTGTGCATCACGTTGATGTTGTGCGGGCAAAGGAGGTCTTTGAAGTAAGGCAGATCCCATAAGCATGTTTTGTGAGTCTAGGCGTGCTTAGAATTATACCCCTTGAAGTACCCTGGATGCTTTGGATCTGCACTAGTAGAAAAGGGGGCAATGACCCAGGCCTGCTCAGCCCATTAGTCCCGGTTCTGCCATGAACCGGGACCAATGGAGGTATTTGTCCCGGTTCGTGAGCCCAGGGGGCCGGCCGGGCCACGTGGGCCATTGGTCCCGGTTCGTCTGGCCCTTTTGGTCCCGGTTGGTGGGACAAATCGGGACCAATGGGCCTCGCTCCTGGCGCACCATCATTGGTCCCGGTTGGTGGCATGAACCGGGACCAATGGCTTCCCTCTAGTCCCGGTTCATGCCACGAACCGGGACCAATAGTGCTGCCTATATATACCCCCCACGTAAGAGCAGAGCACACTGCTCTGTTTTTTGTCTTAGCC